>NC_079442.1:50125788-50128288 GCF_903798145.1 Danio aesculapii
CATTTTGTAAAAAGGGGCATAATATGACCGCTTTAAATGAAAATAAAGTCCTTATTGTTGGTTTTTGTCAACTCAGTGCATTAACTTATGCTAACAAGCACAACTCTAGATTTTAATATCACAGTAAATGTTGAACTAGGATTAATAAATGCTTCTTAGTTCATGTTAGTTAATACATTACCTAATGCAACCACACTGTAAAGTGTGTATGAAAACGAAATCCAAAATATTGATGACATCATGTTTAAACTCAGGGGAACATGCAGTTTTTTTGTATCCAAACGCCTGCTTTTAGTCTCTGGGAATGAGAATGCTGCCATTTTGCCTTGCGTGTGCCTCAAAACTGTAAGCATCGCGTGTGTGTGTGTGTGTGTGAGCTCAGGAACGGAGTATATAGTGCGGTCTATTTTTAACAAGCCCAATCATATTAGATATGCACAGACTGTTTCTAACTGCCACTCTCTTCTTGGTATCCTTGGAGATGGAGGGAAAGAAACGACAGAAGAAAAGAGCTCCTAATAAAAGGACAGGCATCTCCTCTCCTCCATATCATTCCCTCTTTCTCTCTCTCTCTCTTTGGGTTTTCCTTTCAGTAGCTTGAGGCTTTACAATTCAGTGTTAGGAGGCTTATAGATTACAAAACACAACCACACACACACACACACACAAAACCCAAAAGATGCTTATGAAATCGCTTTCCACATCCAAAATGGAGCTTGAACTCGTGTTCACATTCACAGAAACGTGCTGCCTGAAGGAACACACACACACGATAAACATTAAAAACAGCTGAAAGTCTTGTGACTCGTTTCACACATGGCTACAGACTCAAACCCGTGACTACAGGAGTTATAAATACACATATTATTTATGATGATGATGATGTCATTCCTGCACCTGTAAACTACTGTGAGTTGCAGCATTTGTTTTTCCCTCATGATTTCATCTTTCATGTTGTCAGTAATTTACAGTTAAAGAGATCAATGGAGGGCGACGCAGTGGCGCAGTAGGAAGTGCTGTCACCCAGGCCTGGATTAAGAATTCAGGTGCCCCTGGACACATGGTCTTATAAGGCCCCCTACTCTGTCGCACCCCAATAGTTGAATTAAAAAATAAGAATAATACAATACTTTTTAAATAAAATGAATCCGTTATTTGTATAATTTAAAATAAATGATATATAGTACATATATTTATAGTCTACAAAGATTTAACTTATTTTTTAAAGCATTGAAAAAAAAAATAAATAAAACTAGTGAATATATATATACTTTTTTTAAAAGGGTATTTTAATGTATAACTTCTACAAACTTATAAAGCATATTATTGGCATGGCATATAACACACAATGCCTCTCTAATCCAGTTCTATGAATCTGAGTCTTTCATAATACACACTTATTAATAATTTACTGCCTCTCTCCTCCTCTTCCTCTATTTTCTCTACTCTTCTCGTGATGAAGAGCAGGCAAACAGCATAGATCAGCTTGATTACAAGCCTAAAGTATCCAAAAATCACACACACTATACCTCTTCTCTCCTTTTTCTGTCTGTCTCTTTGACATGATGAATGCTGTCCGCGATGCGCTGCCGTTAGCCTCCTGGTTAGCTTATTCATCTAACATTACCATAACGTCTTCTTCTGTCACCCTCATTGATGACGAACAGAGTTTGGAAAAGGGCGACTAACATTGTAGATACATATCAATTCCATTAAGATGTTGCTAACGTTTAACACCAGGTGGAAAATAACTGTTTATAGAATATTATACACCTATGAAATAGGCTAAACATTATTAAATACCCACAAGGCAATTGTGACTTTATATCACGTTTCCTTCGTATTAAAAATAAATATATTTCCAATCTGATATGTAATAATGGGGACAGAAGAAGTAGCACGAGTACAGCAGACGGTGGATTCGAACCCGATTAATGATCGATCGCGTCAAAAGATGTTGCCATGCGCTTTACGAGGTACACCACTCACGTTGTAATTTACTGCACTCTTTAATTATCTCTGTCAAACAGACATTGATGCGCGTAAACCGTGAATATAGCTTATTCCAACTAGGTGCGCTATTTGCACTTAGCCTAAAAAGACACTCCAAAATTGGCTTTTTTTTTTCTCCCCTCGCAGGGGCCCCAAGTGCGCACGGGCCCCTGGGCCTGTGCCCAAAGGGCCCATTGGTTAATCCGGCCCTGCTGTCGCCTCACAGCAAGAAGGTCGCTGGTTTGAGCCTCGGCTGAGTCCTGGAACAGCAATATCTGGCAACACTGTCAGTCGCACAAACCAATGACCAGGAGTCAGAACGATGGCAAATTGAACAAGTTCAAAGGTAGCGTTTGTAAACAGGAAATATAAGCACTACTGTTCCCTCATTGAGGTTAAAGGGAAGAATGTTTATGTATTGCCAACTTATGCCCAGGACAAAAAAGTGTCTCTGCGTCAGTGACAAGTAATTCTAATCTACAAAGCACCTCACGTTGTCACATGCAGC
>NC_079442.1:50130788-50143288 GCF_903798145.1 Danio aesculapii
ACATATCTCAAAGCATTTCCTGGGGCACTGGCGATTTTTTACTGGGGCATGTGCCTAGAATTGGGTCTAGCGACGCCCCTGGTTTACACTAATACGTTTTAGTTTTAAAACAGCGTTTTAGAAGAAAAACAATCCACGTTCACACTGGCGTTTCGCCTAGTGTTTCTGAGCGCCAGGCAGACGAGAGCAACGCACGTCGGACAGTTCATCAAGGATCTTTCGCTGAATTTAATCTCAATAGTTGTTAAATGTGATATTTAATACATCTTGTTTCTGTATAATGAATCTTTGGTCTTTTGAATCTATTACTTGTTCTCAGGTAACACGTTTTGGCTGAGCGCAAACATCAGTTAATATATTAATGTAACCACGTACACTGATTCTGCACATTTGACTGATAGCTTGAATATTGTATAAACTTATTGTACGTTATACTTTCATAATGGACATTATTGATTATTAACACTGATATTCAGCAAAAGACACCGGGAATGTATCGTATTTTTTGAAGAAAGTGAAAGGAGGCAGTTTTGTTGACACACTGACACGGAGCAGCAGCGTTTTCCTCTTCAGCGTTTTCAAAATGCTTGTTTTCAGGGCTCGAAAACTCTGGGATAGTGTGGATGGAAAGCGTACCGTAGCAAAACGTCTGCATTTTAAAACTAAAACGTACTAGTTTTACGCTATAGCTTATTACTCTTTTAAAGGAGCGTGCCCAACACTGATCTGCACATTTTAAATGATCACTGATCGTCTTTTCTTTATCACTGATAAAGTTTCTTTTTTAGAGTCAGAGAGAATCACAGACTATTCTATTTTTTGAGGCCACTGAAAAAACATGCAGGTGTTTGACAGTGAAAATGTAATATTCAGTGCATTTTTCTTCAACCTGCATTCAACATACTGCATCTTACATCACCAGGACATGCAAATGGTCATGCAAAAATATGATTATACTTCTGAAGCCAGCTGGATGCATAATTTAGCGTGTGGAAAAATCAACGGGTGCTTCGAGATGAGGCTTGTTTTAATTATTCTGATCTTTCAGCTAATGTCGATCTCCAGGGAGCAAGAAAAAGAGAAATCCGGCTGTAAAAAAATGGGAAACAAACAAGAAACTCTGACTAAAGGGGCTGGAATCACAAAGCAGAATATTTTAGCAGCTATGACACACTGACATGCTGAAGGCAAAGATGAATAGTAAATCATTGATCTTGTAACATCATGAAACATCAACAAGATCATGAGTTTGTGACGACTGACTAATGAGGTCATTGTATTGTTCAATATGTAAACAACTGGTCTGACACTTGACTGGCATTCTTTGGCATGACCAAAACTAACGTACAGTAGTGCCTAATTAAATATATAATTAAAATGTACTGTACAAACTAACATTTAATTCAAATGATGGATGGATGGCCAGGCGGGCGGACAGAACGATGGATGGATGGATGGATGGATGGATGAGCGGGCGGGTGGGCAGAATGATGGATGGATGGGCAGACGGATGGATGGATGGATGGGCGGGCGGGCGGACAGAACGATGGATGGATGGATGGATGGACGGACGGACGGACGGACGGACGGACGGACCGATAGATAGGCAGACAGACAGATAGAACAATGGATGGATAGGCAGACAGACGGATGGATGGAAAGATAGATAGATATATAGATAGATGAATAGATGGATAGATAGATAGATAGATAGATAGATAGATAGATAGATAGATAGATAGATAGATAGATAGATAGATAGATAGATAGATAGATAGATAGATAGATAGATAGATAGATAGATAGATAGATAGATAGAATGATAGACAGAACGATAGACAGACAGACAGACAGACAGACAGACAGACAGACAGACAGACAGACAGATAGATAGATAGATAGACAGACAGACAGACAGACAGATAGATAGATAGATAGATAGATAGATAGATAGATAGATAGATAGATAGATAGATAGATAGATAGATAGATAGATAGATAGATAGATAGATAGATAGATAGATAGATAGATAGATAGATAGATAGATAGATAGATAGAAAGAATGATAGACAGAACGATAGATAGATAGATAGATAGATAGATAGATAGATAGATAGATAGATAGATAGATAGATAGATAGATAGATAGATAGACAGATAGACAGATAGACAGATAGACAGATAGACAGATAGATAGATAGATAGATAGATAGATAGATAGATAGATAGATAGATAGATAGATAGATAGATAGATAGATAGAAAGAATGATAGACAGAACGATAGATAGATAGATAGATAGATAGATAGATAGATAGATAGATAGATAGATAGATAGATAGATAGATAGATAGATAGATAGATAGATAGATAGATAGATAGATAGATAGATAGATAGATAGATAGATAGATAGATAGGCGGCCGGCAGGCGGACAGAATAGATGGATGGATGGATGGATGGATGGATGGATGGATGGATGGATGGATGGATGGATGGATGGATGGATGGAGCAACATATATACTAACAGAGATGGAGTGGTGGAGATACAGCTATGGATAGAGTGAGAGCAACAGTGTGATGGAGAGAACAACAAAAAGAGTGAAAGAAAGAGAAACAGATGGAGTGATAGAGAGAGAAAGGGATAATGATGTAAAGAGTAACAGTTATAGAGAGCAACAGATAGAATGATAGAGAGAGAGCGACAGATAGTGATAGAAAGAAGAAAGGGATAAAGTGATAAATAGATAAAGTGATAAACAGATAGTGATAGAGAGAGCAATGGAGAGAGAGATAGAAAAAAACAACAGATAGAGTGATAGAGAGAACAACAGATAGTGATACAGAGAGCAATGCATAGAGTGATAGATCACTCTGTCTGAGCTCCAGCATTCTTCTGTGGAGAGAGGAGAACCTTACAGAAGGACAACCATCTGTGCAGCAATCCACCAATCAGGCCTGTATGGGAGAGTGGCCAGACGGAAGCCGATCTCCGCCTGGAGTTTGCCAAAAGGCATCTGAAGGACTCTCAGACCATAAGAAACTAAATTGTCTGGTCTGATGAGACTAAAATTGAACTCTTTGGAGTGAATGCCAGGCGTTACGTTTGGAGAAAACCAGGCACCGCTCATCACCAGGCTAATACCATCTCTACACTGAAGCATGGTGGTGGCAGCATCATGCTGTGGGGATGTTTTTCAGCAGCAGGAACTGTAAGACTAGTCAGGATAGAGGGAAAGATGAATGCAGCAATGTACAGAGACATCCTGAATGAAAACCTGCTTCAGAGCGCTCTTGACCTCAGACTGGGGCACACCGCCAAAATATCAATGGAGTGGCTTCATAACAACTCGGTGAATGTCTTTGAGTGGCCCAGCCAGAGCCCAGACCTAAATCCTATTGAACATTTCTGGAGAGATCTGAATATGGCTGTACACCGTCGCTTCCCATCCAACCTGATAGAGCTTGAGAGGTACTGCAAAGAGGAATGGGCAAACATTCCCAAAGACAGGTGTGCCAAGCTTGTGGCATCATATTCAAAAAGACTTGAGGCTGTAATCACTGCCAAAGGTGCATCAACAAAGTATTGAACAAAGGCTGTGAATACTGATGTACATGTGATTTTTCAGGGTTTTTATATGTAATAAATTTGCAACAATTTCAAAAACTCTTTTTTCACCTTTGTCATTATGGGGGATTGTGTGTAGAATGTTGAGGAAATAAATGAATTTAATCCATTTTGGAATAAGGCTGTAACATAAACAACTGTGGAAAAAGTGAAGCGCTATCAATACTTTCTAGATGCACTGTAGATCAACAAACAGAGTGATAGAGAGCAACAAATAGAGTGATAGAAATGGAGCAATAGAGGGATAATGACAGAGCTAGTTAGAGTGATAGAGAGCAACAGACAAAGTGACGGATCCAGCAAAAGACAGAAAGATGCAGAAACCTCATGCATAACATAAACATGCTCATGCATCAGGTGTTAAAGTGTCCACTCAAGTCCATTCACACCAACAAAACAACACTGTCTTTTTAAAAAGATCTTATTCCAGTCTGTGTTTTCATGCTTGTCTTGCGTGAGCACAGAACGGAAGGCGTCAGAGCTGCAGTCACGACCACACCGATCCCTATGCCTGATCAGCACTCGCATCAATCGTATTATTATTTACCAAAAATAATATTCAGTTGTCTGCGTGAACATGTGTGGGATCGGGGGTTTGAAAGCGGATGAAAAGCTCTCGAGGATTAGCGAGCATGAGCATCATCACGACACACACCGCAGGCTGCTGCATGAAATCATCTCACTGTCAAACTTACACACACTTTCAGACAGCTCTGCATTAGCACTATGAACATCCCTAAAAGCACTGCATGTTATTAATGCTATTCAAATACTGCATCATTAATCAAGTGCATATCGTGGTTCAAATTAATGGTTACAGGTTTTCACCATTCTTCAAAATATCTTCTTTAGTGTTCAACATCATACTATAGAAGTCAATGGTTACCTCAAATCACCTTCAAAATATCTACTTTAGTGTTCAACAGCATACTATAGAAGTCAATGGTTACAGGTTTTCAGCATTCTTCAGAATATCTACTTTAGTGTTCAACAGTATACTATAGAAGTCAATGGTTACTTCAAATTACCTTTCTTCAAAATATCTACTTTAGTGTTAAACAGTATACTATGGAAGTCAAAGGCTACAGGTTTTCAGCATTCTTCAAAATATCTTCTTTAGTGTTCAGCAGTATACTATGGAAGTTAATAGTTACAGGTTTTCGGGCTTTCATCAAAATATCTTCTTTAGTGTTCAGCAGTATACTATGGAAATCAATGGTTACAGGTTTTCAGCATTCTTCAAAATATCTTCTTTAGTGTTCAACAGTATACTATGGAACTCAATGGTTACTACAAATTACATTTCTTTAAAATATCTACTTTAGTGTTCAACTATCGAAGTCAAAAGTTACAGGTTTTCAGCCTTCTTCAAAATATCTTCTTTTGTGTTCAACAGTATACTGTTGAAATCAATGGTTACAGGTTTTCAGAATTGCTCAAGATATCTTCTTTAGTGTCCAAAAGTAAACTACGGAAATAGAAGAATTGAAGAATGCTAAAAACTTGTAACCATTGACTTCCATAGTATACTGTTGAACACAAAAACATATTTTGAAGAATGCTGAAAACCTGTAACCACTGACTTCCATGGTATACAGTTGAACACAAACAAAGATATTTTGAAGAATGCTGAAAACCGGTAACCACTGACTTCCATAGTATACTGCTGAACACAAAAAAAGATATTTTGAAGAATGCTGAAAACCTGTAACCACTGACTTCCATAGTATAGTGCTGAACACAAAAAAAGATATTTTGAAGAATGCTGAAAACCTGTAACCACTGACTTCCATGGTATACTGTTGAACACAAAAAAAAGATATTTTGAAGAATGCTGAAAACCTGTAACCACTGACTTCCATGGTATACTGTTGAACACAAAAAAAGATATTTTGAAGAATGCTGAAAACCGGTAACCACTGACTTCCATGGTATACTGTTGAACATAAAAAAAGATATTTTGAAGAATGCTGAAAACCGGTAACCACTGACTTCCATAGTATACTGTTGAACACAAAAAAAGATATTTTGAAGAATGCTGAAAACCTGTAACCTTTGACTTCCATAGTATACTGTTGAACACAAGAACATATTTTGAAGAATGCTGAAAACCTGTAACCATTGACTTCCATAGTATACTGTTGAACACAAAAATATATTTTGAAGAATGCTGAAAACCTGTAACCACTGACTTCCATGGTATACTGTTGAACACAAAAAAAGATATTTTGAAAAATGCTGAAAACCTGTAATCACTGACTTCCATAGTGTACTGTTGAACACAAAAAAGATATTTTGAAGAATGCTGAAAACCTGTAACCATTGACTTCCATAGTATACTGCTGAACACACAAAAAAAGATATTTTGAAGAATGCTGAAAACCTGTAACCACTGACTTCCATAGTGTACTGTTAAACACAAAAAAGATTTTTTGAAGAATGCTGAAAACCGGTAACCACTGACTTCCATAGTGTACTGTTGAACACAAAAAGATATTTTGAAGAATGCTAAAAACCTTTAACCACTGACTTCCATGGTATACTGCTGAACACAAAAAAAGATATTTTGAAGAAGGCTGAAAACCTGTAACCACTGACTTCCATGGTATACTGTTGAACACAAAAAAGATATTTTGAAGAATGCTAAAAACCTTTAACCACTGACTTCCATGGTATACTGCTGAACACAAAAAAAGATATTTTGAAGAATGCTAAAAACCTTTAACCACTGACTTCCATGGTATACTGTTGAACACAAAAAAAGATATTTTGAAGAAGGCTGAAAACCTGTAACCACTGACTTCCATGGTATACTGTTGAACACAAAAAAGATATTTTGAAGAATGCTAAAAACCTTTAACCACTGACTTCCATGGTATACTGCTGAACACAAAAAAAGATATTTTGAAGAAGGCTGAAAACCTGTAACCACTGACTTCCATGGTATACTGTTGAACACAAAAAAAAGATATTTTGAAGAATGCTAAAAACCTGTAACCACTGACTTCCATGGTATACTGTTGAACACAAAAAAGATATTTTGAAGAATGCTAAAAACCTTTAACCACTGACTTCCATGGTATACTGTTGAACACAAAAAAAAGATATTTTGAAGAATGCTGAAAACCTGTAACCATTGACTTTCATAGGAAGAAAAACAAATATTATGTAAGTCAATGGTTACGTTTTTTTTTTTTCAAAATATCTATCAAGCAGATTTGGAACAAGTGAAGGGAGAGTAAATGATGACAGATTTGTCATTTTTGGGTGAAATAACTCTTTAAGAGTGCTTTAGAATTATGAGTGTGATTAAAAAGCACAACACATTAGTGATGAACTGAACTACTAACCATACTAATATTTAGCAAAGTTCCAAATGCTCATCTGTTTGCTTAAGCGTGTGTTTTGAAACCCAGCCAATGCAGTGTGAGATCCAGACAGTTTAAGTGGCTTAATAACAGCTTGAGCGACAGAAAGACACGGTTCCTCCAAAATCTCCAACAGCCGGATTAAAACGCTTCACATCAGCAGGAACAGAATGAGGTAAACACAGGAAGTGATGCAATATGGGCGTGTCTGCGCTCATATTTTCAGTCTGTCAACTTTCCAAATAGTGCAAACTTCTGATTAATCCATTTGTTGATGCATTTCTCTATTAAAATGCCTCACATCAGCAGGAACAGAATGAAATAAACACAGGAAGTGATGCAATATGGTCATGTCTGAGCTCATATTTTCAGTCTGTCAGCTTTCCAAATCATATAAACTCCCAATTACTCCATTTGTTGATGCATTTCTCTCCGCATAGCTTTACTGGGAACAGAAAAGCACCCGTGTATGTCTTCAGTAGCGGTGCACAGAGGGAGGAGGGAGAGAGGAAAGCGAAGGGATATGCTGTTTCCATAGAAATAAGTCCATTCTGTCACCTTCTTGCTACTTTTTCCCCTCATGCATTTCTATTTCGCTACACCCACATACTGTATCTTTCTCGCTCTGAACACACTACAGATGAGTTACCTGAACCACACAGCCAAGAATCAATACATATCGGATTTGCTGAGGGAAATGTGAGTGGTGCAAAACTTGCCGTCGCCATGCTAGGATGGTTGCCAGGGCATTGTAATGCAGTTTCTAGTGTTAAAAGACTCCTTAAATGTGCATATTAGGGCTGGGCAATATGACAAAAATTTCATATCATGATAATGATCTATATCAGGGGTCACCAAACTTGTTCCTGGAGGGCCGGTGTCCTGCAGATTTTAGCTCCAACCCTAATCAAACACACCTGAATGAGCTAATCAAGGTCTTACTAAGTATACTTGAAACACCCAGCCAGGTGTGTTAAGGCAAGTTGGAGCTAAACCCTGCAGGGACACCGGCCCTCCAGGATCGAGATTGGTGACCCCTGATCTATATCATGGTATATTACAAATAAATTAAATCAATTAATAGTTTATATTGTATTTACACTCAAAAAAAATGTTGCTTGTTCAAACTACTTATTTAAAATGAGCTGAAAGAACACAATTATTAAGATTTTGTTGGGACAACTTAATTTATGTTCAATTTACTTAAATTTGTTAAATCTGTAAAGTTAAATTAATTGATTTGTGTTGGGTCAGTTGGCATTTCAGTGTGGAGTTTGCATGTTTTCCCCTTGTTGGCGTGGGTTTCCACAAGTTCAAACACATGCGCTATGGGTGAATTGGGTAGGCTAAATTGTCCGGAGTGTATGTGTGTGAATGGGAGTGTATGAGTGTTTCCCAGTGATGGGTTCCTGCTGGAAGGGCATCCGCTGCGTAAAACATATGCTGGATAAGTAGGCGGTTCATTCCGCTGTGGCGACCCTGGATTAATAAAGGGACTAAGCTGAAAAGAAAATGAATGAATAAATGAATGATTTGTGTTGGGACAACATGAATGAAGTGTGTGGAACCATGCTTTTTTTTTACAGCGCACACTGTAAAAAATGCATGGTTCCACACAAGTGATGTTTTATAAACAAATTTCGGGATGAGCACGCGCAGTTTCAGTATCAAATACGTCATTGACAATTATTCTATTATCCAATCAGTTCTCGACCAAACCCCTATATATACCAAAGCTGTCTTACCTGCAGCATCTTACGACTTTAGCATCCCTCCACCACCCCGTCACCTCAACTCTTAAGCATTACAATCCCGGGGGGAGCGTTCTGGGGCCGGGCTAGATACTTCGCTCGAATCCCTATTCCTCTCTGTTTCCTGATAAGAGGAATAACTCGAGTTTGGGTGTCTCCCCCGAGCTCAGAGCCCTCTCCCCGGACAGCACACCAAATACGCTTTATTCTGAAACTATTGTAAGTGTGAACTCGTGAATTGCTTCATGTTGTCCCAACACAAATCGATTAAGTTAACCTATGCATTTTCACAAATTTATGAGGAATAAACATAAAATAATTAAGTTCTCTCAAAAAACCTCAAGTCGTCATTTTGATTGTAGTTATATACTAAATATTAAAGACTATGGGCTCTATTTTAAGGATCTAGGCACAAAGTCTGAAGTGCATGCATGGTGCAAAAGCATTAGGGTCATGTCTGAATCCACTTATTGCTATTTTTAAGGACGGAAAAATATGGTCTGCACCCTGGCGCATGGTCTAACAGGGTTGTGCTTATTCTCTTCATGAGTTCTTGGTGTGTTTTGAGCATAACGTGCATTAAACCAATCAGAGTCTCATCTCTCATTCCCTTTAAGAGCCAGTTGTGTCGCACCATGGCGTATTTTGCTATTTACAAGGCGGACTTTGTAAGTGTAAAAACTGAACATTTCACTAGCAAGAAAACAGTTAAACAGTGCATCTACATCGCGAGGATAAAGAATGAGCCTCTTCCATTCAGCCTCTTCACTTTGTCTTTACTTTTACTCTTTACTCCTTTAATGTTTGTGGAGCAAGGAAACAGTGTTGTACTGACTCCACCGAAGACATCCAATTCAATTCAATTCAATTCCCCTCTATTTGTATAGCGCTTATACAATGTAGATTGTGTCAAAGCAGCTTCGCATAAAAGGTCATAGTAAATAGGAACAGTGTAGTTCAGTTTGTAGTGTTTAAGTTCAGTTCAGTTTAGCTCAGTTCAGTGTGGTTTAATAATCACTACTGAGAGTCCAAATATTGAAGAGCAAATCAACGATGCATCCATTAGCCTCCATATTTAATTTTGTTTCTTAAGCGTAAAGATTTGTTTCAAAACTATTTCTAAATTCAGTTCTAATTTCCAGCAAACAAATAAATGAACAATAATAATGAAGTGTGGTCAGAAAACTGAGTTATATCCAAACACACATCCTGTTCTTATGCCGCATAAGGTGATGCAGACGTCTCCAAAACTCGACAGGTGGACAAATCTAAACTAGTTTTTATTAAAACAAATATAAATATGCATATAATAAATAACACTGCTAATAATAAAAACATTATTCAAATGCAAATTGACATGAATTAACTGAAAAAAGCTATTTTTTTCATGCTATTTACATGGGGCCTTTCCTATTACATGGTCCTGCATAGGCACATATTCACCGTGCTCTGCTTTAGACTTTAGAAGAAAGGACTTTAGAGCAGCTTTTAGTTGGTCAATGACGCAGTCTATTTCAGTTCCTCAAAATAGCAACTCACCAACAATGCACCTTAACACACCTCTTTTTTAGACCAGCACACCCATGAGTCCACGAAAGTGCCACAAATGGATTTGCTATTTAAACAAAGTGGCACAAAACATGAAAATTAGGGTTGTGCTGGTCTGAAAATAGCAACAAATCATGCCAAACACATCTTATATACTATTATATAGTGTATAATAGGGCCCAATATCTTTTATACATTTTAAAGTATAATAATGATTCTCATTTAATGTAGAACTTAAAGACAAATGTTTGATTTTAAAATGTAGAAACATAAAATAAATATTATTAAAAAAATCAAACACATATCGCTGAATAAAATCCACAATGTAAACATTGTAACTTTCAAGACTGCAACTTTCTAATCATGCTATTATTGATGTTTCTGTCTGCATCCCTGTAATGGCGTGTAATATTGCACTCATGTAAATATGAACAAGCATTTCCGTAAACATTGTATTTTGTGACACCCCCAAAAAAGATTGAGCATAATATGAAACAATTCATATGATATTATCATATTGCAAAGCACGAAAACACTTTAAAATAATGGTCCATTAGTTAATGTATTTACTAACATGAACAAACAATTAGTAATCCATTTTTTACTATATTTATTCATCTTTGTTAAGCTTAGTTAATGTTATTTAAGTTAAATCATGTTAGTTCATGTTAAAACAAGCATTAACTAATGTGAATAAGCACAACTTTGGATTTTACTAATGCATTAGCTGAACTCATTCATTAATTTCCTTCGTCTTACTCCCTTATTTATCTGGGGTTGCCACAGCGGAATGAACCACCAACTATTCCGGCATATGTTTTACGCAGCGGATGCCCTTCCAGCACTGGGAAACTCCCATACACTCTCACATTCACACACACACTTATTCACTATGGCCAATTTAGTTTACTGAAATCACCTATAGCGCATATTTGAACTGTGGGGGAAACCGGAGCACCTAGAGGAGACCCACGCCAACACGGGGAGAACATGCAAACAAACTCCACACAGAAATTCCATCTGCCCCAGCCGGGACTCGAACCAGCAACCTTCCTGCAGTGAGGTGACAGTGCTAAATGCATTAACTAATGGACCTTTATTTACTGTAAAAACCCTTACTACTTTAGTTGAATCAAATGAAAATTTCTAGTCGTCCCAACTTACTTTAGTCAAACTGACTAGAAATATTAATTTAAACCGTAAATAACTGAATAAATTTAGTTGAAACCTGATTAACTTATTAAAATAAGTTAAAGAGACATAAAACATTTGTTGTCAAATAATTTTGTACAGTGTCCTAAAGTGTTACCCAAAGCCCTGGTGCATATACTGTTCTATAATGCATTGGATCACAACAAGGAATCCTGAAGCACATTTGCAATTCATTTATTCATTCATTCATTTTCTTTTCGGCTTAGTCCCTTTATTAATCAGGGGTAGCCACAGCGTAATGAACCGCCAACTTATCCAGCATATGTTTTATGCAGCGAATGCCGTTCAAGCTACACTGGGAAACCCCCATACACTCTTACATCCACACATACACTACGGCCAATTTACTTTATTCAATTCACTTCTAGCGCATGTGTTTGGACTGTGGAGGAAACTGGAGCACCCGGAGGAAACCAACACGGGGAGAACATGCAAACTCCACACAGCCAGGAGTTTGTATGCTCGAACCAGCAACCTTCTTAGGTGATCATTCTACCCACTGCGCCACCGTAACGCCATCACATTTGCAATTTTTAGAGACAACTTGAGTGTTAGCGTTCTGATAGCAATCAAGCGGTTGTGTTGCATTGGGAAAACTAATGACCAGCGCAGTGGTGATGTTCTGTTCAGACCTGGTGTCATGACACACAGCGAGAGTTCACACGCTGACAGTGTTGGCATCTGTGTTGGCAGCACCAGTCTGAACTCTCTTTCTCTCTCTGCACCCTTCTGAGACGCCACCTGGATGCATTCTCAGCTTTTATAAGATCACTAATCACAATATGCACCACGGAGATGCTTATTTAGAAAGAACTCCAACACATTATATTAGGGCTGCACAATACTGGAACAAATCTAACATTGTAATATTTCGCTATTGATTGATATACAGTTTGATCAGAATTATTAGTTCTTTTTCAAATATTTTCCAAATGATGTTTAACAGAGCAAGGCATTTTCACAGTATTTCCTACAATATTTTTTCTTCTGGAG
>NC_079442.1:50148288-50160788 GCF_903798145.1 Danio aesculapii
CATGACAAACTCGACTGCGCAAATGAACGTGTTCATTAGCTGCTGTTGGCACTACCATCAGGAAACCTTTCGGTATGAATTCATTCTCGTCCAAAAACTCATTAAAGCTGCAGTTGTCCTAGTCAATTTCACATCTAAAGACCGGCACATTTCCTAATGAAAGACTGGCTTATTTTACACCCTCTCATGACTTGTTGACTGAGGAGTGTTCATTAATAGCAAGGGAGGTGTGACATGAATTTCAAAGTTTTGGCATGTGGTGTGATGCTTACTGTCAGCTTTTGCATTATGCTTCAGATAGAGCTGCTAAATAATTCCACTGATAACAGATTGCAAAATAATGTCCCGACTGAACGCTTCATATAAAGACCATCATCAGTGGGCGTGCTGTTAGAAATTTAGATGGTTGTGTAGTATAAACATTATTGTTAGCAAAATAAAGGGAAAAAAAGGGACAGAGACACAAAAGCAGCAGCATTTCTCTTTCAAACACAAGCGATGTTACCAGGCAACAGGCTTTCGCTGTTATCCGAGCCAATGACAGATGAGTATTTATAAGGGAAATGGTGGACAGTGAGGGGATAAAAAGTGCCAGCGTGCTTCAAGAATAGACTGTTTGGGTAAGCATTATGTAATTTCCAATTTACCTCAGTGGATGTCAATAATGATGCACAGCATGACTGAAAATACCAAAATGTCATGTGGAGGTATTTAATGGATTCATTTTTTAACATATTACTCACCCGAACTGATGATGGTTTGGCAGTCAGATGGCATGTTGGGCTGACAAGCATGGATTGTGTTGCCAAACATCTTAGAAGGAATAATAAGAGGCCATCAATTATTGCAGAACATAATGCATTTTTTTTACTTTTATTGATTTTAACATACACACACACAAAAAAAATAAATAAATCTGTATATATATATATATATATATATATATATATATATATATATATATATATATATATATATATATATATATATATATATATATATGAGCAATATCACATGAGTAGCAGTGCAATATTGCTGTATATCGGCACTGGTTGGAGGCGTGTGTTGATTCGTGGCCAATAGTGTCCCACCAGTGACGATATACTGCCATATCGCACTGCTACTAGTGCGATATTATATTTATACAACAGTTTGACAGCATAATCATGTATATTAAAAAGAAAATCAAATGAAGAATTTCAAAAATCCTTTTGTACGTTTTGTATCTGCAGCTGACGTCAGAACAGCAGAAACCATTGCTCATTCACCAACGTCACTTTAGAGCTAGTGTTTGAATGATTCTCTAGTGTAATGTCTAAAGTGATGACAAAACAGGTGATTCTGCTCACACTTTCACTTAAATTGCTTAAACTCTACAGGTGTCCAGGGACAGGCTCTACAATGGTTTATGTCATACTTAGCTGACCGTTACCAGTTTGTGAATATTAATGGAAAGCCTTCACAAGTCAGGCCAGTAAAGTATGGGGTGCCTCAAGAATCGGATTTAGGCCCTTTGCTGTTTACAATATACATGCTACCCCTGGGAGACATTATTAGAAGACATGGGATCAGCTTTCACTGCTATGCAGATGATACTCAATTATATATTTCAACTAAACCTGATGAGATGTCTGAACTGTCCAAGCTAACTGAGTGTATTAAAGATGTTAAAGACTGGATGACCAACAATTATCTTCTCTTAAACTCAGACAAAACAGAATTATTACTTATTGGGCCTAAATCCTGTACACAGCAGATCTCACAACTCAACCTGCAATTAGAGAGATACAAAGTTAGCGTTAGCTCTACTATAAAAGATCTGGGTGTCATACTAGACAGCAACTTAACTTTTGAAAATCATACATCCCATGTCCCAAAAACTGCTTTCTTTCATCTGAGAAATATCGCTAAGTTACGAAGTATGCTATCCATCTCAGATGCAGAAAAGCTAGTCCATGCTTTTATGACTTCTAGGCTGGATTACTGTAATGCTCTGTTTGCTGGCTGCCCAGCATCCTCTATTAACAAACTTCAATTAGTACAAAATGCAGCTGCCAGAGTTCCTACCAGGTCTAGAAAATATGATCACATCACCCCAATTTTACCTGTTAAGTTTCGTATTGAATTTAAAATATTGCTTCTTACATATAAAGCTTTAAATAATTGAGCTCCTGTTTATCTAACCAACCTTCTGTCTCGCTACAATCCAACCCACTCTTTAAGATCTCAAAACTCAGGGCTTCTGGTAGTAAAACAGAAGGGTGAAGAGGCTGTACGAGTGCTGTTATTGCAGAATATCACACGGCTATCAGCCAATCAGATTCGAGAACCAGACAGAACTGTTGCATAAATAAAAATAAACAAATTAATTAATTAAAAAAAAATTATATATATATATATATATATATATATATATATATATATATATATATATATATATATATAGGGCAACGTAGATTTAAAAATGTTTTATAAAATATTTTGACAACTATTTCAACATTTGTGTATGTAATGAAGACTCAAGTAATGAAATGAGGACTATTAGTTTTATATGAAATGACTATTCAGCATTCACAAGATTAGTTAATTTTGACTGACATGACATAAGCAAATGATAACGTTATAAAACAGCAGAAAGTTGTATGAAAGCAGTTGATGCATGTCCAAAAGTATTCGCAATTTGTTTGATGGAATAAGAAACTGCTACTATGATGTGCACAAATTACTAATTGATTTAGGAACTGCATTAACTGTTGTGCAAATGTAAATAGTGTTGTGAGAAATGCACCAAAGTGATTGAGAAAAACTGTAATAGACAAATTTAATAACCGTATGATGCGGACTTTTTTAACCATAAAACAATTCCAGCTTCTTCTTTTAAATGGGTGGCCATATATAATATAAATTAGGAAGTTACTTGGAATCTTCCACATAAATATTATCCTAACAAAGTAAAAGAAAACACATATAAAATATTACATAGATGCAATTCTTGTAATAGTTTACTTAGTAAATATATGCTAGATATTGAAAACAATTGTACATTTTGTGACTTGGAAGAAACCATTGTTCAACTTTTTTGTGAATGTACTTGTGTGAACCTATTCTGGACGGAACTATGTATCCATCTCTCAGAAAGACAAATGTTGAAATTTGTTTAAATACTTTTGACATAAATTTCTTGTACTACAACTCTAAATCTTGCACTCAGTACACTGTTCATCTTTTAAAAACGCTTTAATCTTGTAAAACTCATTCTTGATTACATTCGATGATGATTGATGATCAGAGAGCTGAATAGATCTTTTAATCCCGATTGCTTTGCACACGTCCATTTTTGTTAATATGATTATATTAATACGCGACATGTTAATACGCGGATGTCAATCAATTCAACTGCACTCCTACGTCATATTGCATTGCGCCTCAAAATGAGAGGGATTTGGATCCTATTTTAACGTCAGGAAATTTTAAAAAGAGACTTATTGTGTTTCTATCACCCCAATATGACTGTGGACACACTATACCTACACACAGTTCTGTCCAAACAGCTTACAAAAGATGATTTTCATCATAGGTGCTCTTTAATAACATTAGTGAGCCCTATTTTCTCAAACATCAGACTTCAAACTACATAGATATACCTCCTGAGACCCCGCCCATTGACTTGTGTCCTCTGTAATGGACATTGTATTTTCATGAATTTTCTTTGAATTTTTTGATCTACTCTGTCAAGTCAGGTTGTACTGTGCAGAGGACATCCTGGGCTTTCTAGTGATATGTCATTTGATTGGCTGGCATGCTAGTGAAAATTTGGGCATTTTTGCAACGAAACGCCTGCCCCACTTAGCGTGATTCTGGCAATCGTCAACCCCCTACACTCCCCCACCCATCCACTTAGCTTTATTTCCAGATTACTCTGCGGGTCTTTTTGCATTTCAGTGGGTTTTGGATAGTTTTTCGGCTGGAATCAGTCAGCTACATCTGGCAACACTGACCACTTCTTACACTGCATTCGAAATGGCCAGCATACAAACAAGCACATTTTATAGGAAGGATAGAGGTATGTGAAATTTTACTTTTTAAATGTTTTACTATTATTATTACAAATATATTTGTTTATTAAAGTGTCAGGAACAATGCATTTAGCTTTCAAAGCTGAAAAATTGTTTGATATTTCAAAATATTATCCCTTTTTAAATGTCAACTATAGTATATAGCAACTACTAATATAGTTATGTAACTATTTTACATCTTAGTGAAGTTTAGTTATAAACTAATTTCGAGAGGATCACGTGCTTATGATTGCTAGCGGCTGGATCCGCATTATCCAATTCTCAATGCACCAATCAGACAACTCCTAAGCTACTACAAATACCCTGGGTTACGTACCACCGCTATCTTCGTTTTGAAGAATCCCCCCATCCACCACTACTCCTCCTTCTTCCTAGATGGGTGACACGGTGGCCCAGTGCTTAGCACTGTTGCCTCACAGCAAGAATGTCTCTGGTTCCAGGCTTTACCAAACCAGCAGACATTTCTGTGCGGAGTTTGCATTTTCTTCCCGTGCTCACGTGGGTTTCCCCCAGGTTCCCCGGTTTCCTCCCACCGTCCAAAAAACATGCAACATAAGTTAATTGACTAATCCAAACCGGCACTATAGACATTCTCCTAGTAAATGGTTATCTCTGAAGAGCAATCACTGGCTGTTCATTGGTTGTTACAGCGGGGGAGTTCTCCAGATCTACCTGAGCTCAAACTCCCCTCTCACCTTGCAACGGGAGGGAGCCCCGGCCTCGAGGATCTTATGAGCTCAGGGCTCTCTCCCGGGACAGCATGATAACAAGCTTTATAATCAATCATCAGCTAAGTGTGAACTCTTGAAATGTAATTAATGACTGTATGTTATAGGAGGCAGAACTGAAGCAGAGAGGATTCTTTATGAAATAGTTTTGGGAGACTCTGACTTGGAGTCTGAGAATTAGAGCCAATTAGAGAATGACAATTAGTTTTAAATAGTTTTTATGTTTAGTTTGTTTTGGATTAACATCACTTCTTCTTTTTTTTTTTTTGAGTTCGACTCTCTTTCAGACTAAACTGTTCCAGGAATTTCAATACAAAAGAAATAATGGCTTTTGTTTTGATTTTGTTACATCAATGTTGGATTAATATCCCTTTACACCCATGTCCTGCACAGTTTTGTTGTCTGAGTTTGTCTGTCGTTTCGAACTAAAATGGTTCTTTGGTCCACTACAGTGGACATGCTGTACAATTAAAAATAAAAACAAAACGTAAAAACTCTAAATTGTAGATTTTTTTTAACCCAAAGGATGTAGGAAATCACAAAAACAACAAAAGAAAAAAAATATTTCTTAGGGTCTAAGGAGGATAACGTTACTGTATGCCTATTTGTCAACTAGCCATAAACAGACAGACATTATGTTGTTATTCGGTAATGATGTTGCCTCAGCTGAAGCACAGAGATGTGGTCACTCTACAAATATTAAGTAATCAATCATGAATATTTATTTTAGGACTGTAACCTCGACATATAAACATAACATGGTCGAATATGAGGCATTTAAAGTATTGTAGCTCTAACGAAATCGTCTTCGCTGGTTAAAAGCAGGCAATACTGTGATATGTAGTAATAATGTGAGCGGTGGTGGAGTGAAAAACTCTTGAGGAGAGAAAGGGAGAGAAAAAGATCACCTGCTGATTAATTGCTGTCTGAAGTAGTTTTGCGTGGGATGGATGGAGCCTTCAAACATCCCTCAAAGCTTTAGAAAACACGGCGCAATGGAAACTGCTGTAGGGCTTTATTTGCCATTTCTGCAACATGCCGTGTCCATTCAACATTCCTTAATATTTAACAAGACTGATACTTTGCTGTAGTGTTTACATTGGAAATAGCTTCAAAAGGCATACAGGAAGCATACAACAAACTAGTATAACCAATCAAATCAGATCATTATGACTAATGGTTGAATAAACCTCTATTTGATTGGCTAAGAGGAGTTTAACGAGCTAAAAACGTAAGGGTCTACCTTTACTTCACTTCAGGATGTACACAGTAGGTGGCGACAAATGAACAGTAGAGTGAGTCATTTAGGGAATCGATTCAGTTTGGGATACCCGTTCTTATAGTCATTGAATCATTCCTTTTAAAAACACTGATTCATTTAATAAAACAATGAATGTCTCCATTTATCGAAATACAAATAAATTATTGAAGATGCTAATTATTTGTTTTTAGTATTAGATGTTTGACAATCCCTGTTTTTAACAACATTTATTGATTCAAAGATTAAAATTCAGGTTGATGTGATAAATGAGCCATTCAATTTTCTTTTCAATCAGTTCATTCAGTAATGTTATTTGTTTGCTTGTTTATTATTGTAATGCTTAATACTGAAGTATAATGTGTTATAGGGGCTGACACGGTGGCTCAGTGGTTAGCATTGTTGTCTCACAGCAAGAAGATTGTTGTTTCGAGTCCCGGCTGGGTCAGTTGGCATTTCTGTGTGGAGAAATGCCTCCAGGTGCTCCGGTTTCCCCCACAGTCCAAACACATGCGCTATAGGGGAATTGAAGAAACTAAATTGGACGTAGTGTGAATGAGAGTATGGGTGTTTCCCAGTACTGGGATGCAGCTGGAAGGGTATCCGCTGTGTAAAACATCAGAATCAGAATCAGAATCAGTTTTATTGCCAAGTGTGCTTCACACACACAAGGAATTTGTTTTGGCTACAGAAGCTTCCAGTGTACATAAAGTGACAAGTGACAACACAAAATAAATCTGAAAAAATAAAATAATAATAATAATAAATGATGAACATTAAACAGATGCGGTTAGTCAAGAAACCTGGATGTTGAGTTGTATGTACAGATTGTTATAAATATACAGGTTATAAGGTGCTGTGTACAAGTGCGAATGTAGAAAGTATTGCATTGTATATTGATATAAGGTGCTGTGTACAAGTGCTGTGTACATATGCTGGATAGGTTGGCAGTTCATTCCGCTGTGGCCACCCCTGATGGATAAAGGGACTAAGCCAAAGGCAAATGAATAAATATCTTACAGACCAATATTTGTTTGTTTTCTGATTATCTTTAATACTTGCCATTGGATTTAAATATTTATATCAAAATAGACTCATTCATTCATTCATTGTTTCTTGAGTAAGTCATTAGGTTGAACATTTCAGGAACAAAATAAGTAACTAAATTTACTTAATATAATATTTTGTTTAATTGAAATTACCCACTTAATAGTTTTAATTAAATTTTTAATTCACCTTTATTTGAATAGCGCTTTTACAATGTAGATTGTGTCAAAGCAGCTTCACATAAAAGATCATAGTAAATTGAAATAGTGTAGTCCAGTTCAGTTTAGCTCAGTTCAGTGTGGTTTAATAATAATAATAATATAAAAAAGAAACAAAAAAACTTCACCAATTGGTGAAAGTGAAGAAAAAAAAACCTCGAGAGAACCAGGCACAGATGGGTACGACCATTTCTCCACTGGCCAAACGTCTTGTGCAGAGCTGCAATCTAAGCACCAGAGGCTGGAAGCTGGGCCTCAGTGAAGACCAGTCTGTCCCCGGAGCATCAGAGGAATCAGTCTCATGTTCTCCACTCCTCCATGACCACCACAGCAGCTGCTCAGGATACGGCCTGGTCCAGGATATGGAAACCTTGTGATCATCTCGTCGCTGGTCTTGGATCAAAAATGCCAACTGACCCCAGTTTTACTGTACACTCTCAGAAAAAAAAGTACATGGTGGTACAAATAATGCTCCTTAAGGAACAGTTTTGTACCTTTGTAAAAGCTGTACCTTATATGACACAGAAAAGACCTCTTATTATACTGTTCTGTACCTTTCATGAGGTACAGTACAATTGAAATGAAGGTACACAATTGTTCTCATAAAAAGGTACATACGTGTTGGACAACTCCTTCTTATTTTGAATATCTATGAAAATAAATATTACTGGAAAGGCAAAGTGATTTTATGAATAATGAATGAATAAATCATCATTTAAAAGTATATATGTTTAAAGAAACTCATAAGCATTAACTAATAAGTTCTATAATACAAAACAACTGGTAAAACTAAACTGTGGGTATTGTACTATACACTCTCAGAAATAAAGGCACGCGAGCTGTCACTGGGGTGGTACCTTTTCAAAAGGTACATGTTTGTACTTAAAGTGTACATATTTGTACCTCAAATGTATATATTAGTACCTAAAAACTTTAAGAGGAACACTTTTTTACTTTTAAGGTACTAATATGTACCCTTGAGGTATTAATATGGATCTTTTAGGTACATATTTGTACCTTTTGAAAAGGTACCACCCCAGTGACAGCTCGCATACCTTTATTTCTGAGAGTGTAGGTATTGTACTATTGTAACTAAACCTTTAAGGCATTTAAATAAACATTTGGTAAGGATTTTCTGATAAATACATTTTCATTACTGATATCCGCAACCTTTCAGCATTTGCTTTCCACTACGCACGTGAGCTGACACAAGTCCTGCATATGCAAAGTGTTCATGCAGACATTTTACTATTGTAAAACTAATCAAACATTATATCTCGTTACAAAACCTTTGCATAATTCTACTTCTATTTTAACATTAAGTAAATTAAATGAACTTTTAGATGATTACAAAGGTATCGTGTGAAAATTGGAGAAAAAAAAAAGGTTTTCTATTGTAGATGGGAGAATGTGTTTCTGTAACAATTGAAAAGTGTTGTGAAATGTTTAGCAAAAAATAGATCTTTTGATTTATTTTAAAGTATTTTTTATTCTTTATTGTAAATGGAAAATGTGCATTTACACAAAAATAAACTTTGTTTAATGTATTTATGTTTTATATTTCCTGAAAATAAACTGACACATTTTGGATATACAGCAGCAAAATGCCTTTAAATAGTTCTTGAAGGAACACGTTTGACACTGTTAAGGTACAAAGTGTCTTGTCACTGTAGTGGAACCTTCATGGATCAGATTTGTACCTTTGATGAAGGTACACTATTGTATCAGCAGGTTTTAAAAACCAAAGGGACATCTTTTTTCCAATAGTACGAATCATGTACTTAAAGGTACAAACTGCAATGGTACAAATGTGTTTCTTTGTCTTAAGGTACAATTCTGTTTCATAAAAAGGTACTGCCCCGGTGATGAGGGTTTGTATCGTCTTTGGTACAACATTGTACCATTTTTTATAAGTGTGTATAATAACACACTTCTGAATATAAATAAGAGACCATGCAGTATTGTAAAAAGAGGCTAATTTGGTTTGTTTTTAAATGGATTTCCATCTGTTTGTTTATGATGAGGGCGGCACGGTGGCTCAGTGGTTAGCACTGTCGCCTCACAGCAAGAAGGTCGCTGGTTCGAGTCCCAGCTGGCATTTCTGTGTGGAGTTTGCATGTTCTCCCCGTGTTGGCATGGGTTTCCTCCGGGTGCTCTGGCTTCAACACATGCGCGTTAGGTGAATTGGATAAACTAAATTGTCCCTGGTGTATGTGTGTGAATGAATGTGTATGGCTGTTTCACAGTGATGTGTTGCGGCTGGAAGAGCATCTGCTGCGAAAAACATATGCTGGATAAGTTGGCGGTTCATTCCGCTGTGGCGACCGCTGATTAATAAAGGGACTAAGGAAGGAAAATGAATGAATGTTTATGCTGAGAGAAAAGCTAAAGCTACAATACATGAAGCCAGATAAGCTACGACCAGCTTCAAGCAGTTAAAAACAGCAATAAATTATTGTCATTATGCTGAGCTTTATGAAATCATAAATTATGTTTATTTGGTTCTGCCTGCCTATAAGCGCTCCAACACAAAACAGACTCTATGGAAATAATAATAAGACTAAGAAAATCAGTGTTTTCAACAACATTTATTCATTCAAAGTTGAAAAATTCAGCTTGTTTTGATAAATGAGCCATTGAATCGTCAGTCAATTCATTCAAAAGTCTGATTCATTCAGCGATAAAATATTTGCTTGTTTGATTATCATTGTAATGTTTAATATTAAAGTATAATATTTTAATATAGATCAACGGTTGTTTGCTTGTTTGTATACTGTGTATCTATTACTTTAATACTTGCCATTGGATCATTAAATGTTTATATTAAAATGGACTCATTCATTCATTCAGTTATTCATTTCAACAGATGTCCTTTTTTCATTTTACATATTTATCATAATGTTTCTTTAGCACATCATTAAGTTAATATAGATTATTTCAATTATTATAGAGTGACGTTTGTTTGTTTCCTGTTTATTACTTATCATGGGATCATTAAACATTTACACTACAAGTCAAAAGTCTTGTCGCCTGTCCAAGTTTTAGGAACAACAAATAATAACTGGACTTCTAGTTGATCATTTGGTATCAGAAGTGGCTTATATGAAAGGCAAAGGCCTCTAGATTACGCTTATTTGACCAAAATAAAATATGATCATGCCTTGATTCTTCATTATTTCATTAGGACAGTAAGGCCTGACTTTGCTTAGACAAAAGTCTTGTCACTGAACAGAAATAATGTCCAGTATAGAATATGTGGTCATGCTGCAGTGGAAACAGAATGAATATTGTGTCTGACTCCCATGAGTTTGGAGGACTGCATCCATACATCTCTGCCATGACTCAAATCACTTATTAATAAAGTCATTTGGAATGGGAAAGAAAGCGTTCCTGCAGGACTCCATCAAGATTCATTGGATTCATCTTCAATGCCTCCTCCTCCATCTTACCCCAGACATGCTCAATAATGTTCATGTCTGGTGACTGGGCTGGCCAATCCTGGAGCACCTTGACCTTCTTTGCTTTCAGGAACTTTGATGTGGAGGCTGAAGTATGAGAAGGAGCGCTATCCTGCTGAAGACTTTGCCCTCACCTGTCGTTCGTAATGTAATGGGCAGCACAAATGTCTTAATACCTCAGGCTGTTGATGTTGTCATCCACTCTGAAAATCTCTCGCACATACTGAATGTAACCCTAAACCATGATTTTTTCCTTCACCAAACTTGACTGATTTCTGTGAGAAACGTGGGTCCATGCGGGTTCCAGTAGGTCTTCTGCAGTGTGATGATTGGGATGCAGTTCAACAGATGATTCATCTGAAAAATCGACCTTCTGACACTTTTCCAAATGATCAACTAGAAGTCAAGTTATTATTTGTTGCTCTTACAACTGGGGTCCACGACAAGACTTTTGTCAGTTGTTGATTCATTCATTCATTCATTCATTTTCCTTTGGCTTAGTCTCGTTATTTATCAGGGGTCGCCACAGCGGGATGAACCGCCAACTATTCCAGCATATGTTTTACACTGCGGATGCCCTTCCAGCCACAGCCCAGTACTGGGAAATACCCATACACTCTCACATTCTCACACACACTCATACCCTAAGGCCGATTTTGTTTACCCAATTCACCTATAGCGCATATCTTTGGACTGGGGGAAACCGGAGTACCCAAAGGAAATCTACGCCAGCATGTGGAGAACATGGAAATTCCACACAGAAATACCAACCGGTTCAGCCGGGACTCGAACCAGCGACCTTCTTGCTGTGAGGTGACAGTGCTAACAACTGAGCCACCGTGCCGGCTGTACACCTCAGGAACTAAATAAGTAACTCAGTCTATTTAATATCATAATTTTTCATCCTTATTTGGATCATTATCTTTATTATCTGAAATAAATTATCTTCATTTGGTTCAGCCTGAAGAGACAGACGGACACTAGGGAAATAATCAGAGCGCCCTCCAAAGGATGAAGACTATAACTGCATATACAATACTTATGTAAGTTCTCACTTCTTAAAACATCTGTAAAAGTGTGATTGTGTAACAGCATTGAGAGTCTTTGTGTGTTTTTCTTCTTAGTTCTGGTAGAGGAGCCGTGGGGTAGTCACTAGTTAAGAACTGTGACTCAGAGCATTATATAAACGCTCATGTATTCACACAAATGCATCATAAATCAATCAGACCGGAATAATAATCATCATCGAGAGCTCTTATCCTCCAGAGCTTACAAGAGCATGAGAAAACAGGCGACAAAATCACTTTAAACTCAAACTTGGTATGCAAATTGGATCACTTTAAAAGGTATCAAGAAAAGGTTCTGCAGGTAATTTAACAGTAATGTCGTGTAATGATAATGCGTTGAGATGATGCTGCTTTAGTTTATGCCGCCTTGTGTACTGATGCACATTTTGGGCGATGTATTAATTATTCAATTTAGCTTAATTAATAAATGCATCATTCTAACACTGTTGTAAAGCTGACTCACAAGACAAATGAGTTCATTAAGTGCACTTATTTGTCAGCAGATGGCAGCATTGCTCTTCATTTCTGAGCTTTAGAACAGCAGACCTTAGTTCTGTTTACTGCATAATATACACTCTCAGAAATATCGAGCTGTCACTGGGGTGGTACCTTTTTTAAAAGGTACACATTAGTACTTAAAAGTTCCAT
>NC_079442.1:50165788-50193288 GCF_903798145.1 Danio aesculapii
TTTTAAAAAATTACATTGGCTCTTTTGTTAAAACTACATATTTAAAATGATCTAAAACAACACAATTCTTGAGTTTCTTGGGGGGACAACTTAATTGTTAATTGCACTTAAATTTGTAAAGACTTATGAGGTAACCTAATTTTTTCATGTTGTCCCAATACAAATCGATTGTGTGGAACCCAGCATTTTTTACAGTGTAAGCAATAATAAGTTAACTTAATTCCTCCATGTTATCCCAACACAAATCGATTGTGTGGAACCCAGTATTTTTTACAGTGTGTGTCTACGTAAAAGGTGTGTATATTGGCAAAATAAAACTTCAACACATTTCTCCCACATAAAAAATATAGTAATTTATAGGGAGAGCAGTTTGATTGTTATTCAGCAATGAATCAGAGCGCAAGCGTGACGTAGTGAAGTGGCGTAGCAAGAAAACAATTCAAATAAAGGAGAATCACAAAAAGACTGACTGAAAAAATAAAATGAACCAAAAAATTCAATAAAATTAACAAAAAGAAAAATAAAGGCTGTGATTTTGCTAGATTTTCAAATATTTGCTAACGATATGGATGATTAGATTATCAGTCACATTTGCTGGAGCGAATCCCTCCTTGGTGAATGACAATTACTGTGACCTTAGAAAGCATCCTTAAAGGGATAGTTCACCCAAAAATGACAAAGTACTTTTTATTTACTTTCCATCAACTGGTTTCAAACCTTTCTAGGTTTCTTTCCTCTGTTGAGCACAACATGAGATATTTTGAAGAAAGATAAAAACCTGTAACCGTTGACTTCCATTGTAGGAAAAAAACAATTACTATGGGAGTCAATGGTTACCGGTTTTCAGCATTTTTCAAAATATCTTCTTTTGTGTTCAACAGAAGAAAGAAACTCAGAAAGGTTCGAAACAAGTAAAAGCAACACAGGCTCATTCTGAAAATGTAGCCCTATTTACATTTCTGGAGATAGCGAATTATGGAACCAGAGGAAAGTATGGCTGCATTTCAATATGCGCTGTTTCATTTCGCGCTTACCAGCTAACTGCTTACCGGCTTTCCTGCTGTTACCAGTTTGTCCAGTTGCTCGCAGGGTAAATCGAAGGATTTGAGACGCAGAGCGGAGTTGACCATGATGATGGCATTTGAGTCCGGTGAAGAACGGTTCCAGAAAGAAGGTAAAACTAAAACAAAAGCCAAAAAATAAAATAAACAAGTAAATAACAGGCAAGGCAAACTTTATTTATAGAGCACAATTTTACACAACCGTAGTTGATCCAAAGTGCTTTACTATAAAATAAATATTTTATTATAAAAATAAAACTTGTATACAAATATATAAAAAAAATAATAATAATAACTAAAACACAGGTAAGAAATAACATGCATGTCTCATTCAAAGGCAAGGGAGTAAAAATAAGTCTATAAGTTAGATTTGAGGCATCTATTAATGGAGAAATCCTAATGTTCAGAGGGAGACTGTTCCAGAGCCTTGGGGCTGCAACACAGAAAGCTTGATCACATTTTGATTTGCAGCGAGACCGAGAGACAGACAAAAGAAACTGATCATACGACCTTAACAGCCTACAAGCTATATATGGCCACTGATATACAGTCAGAATTATTAGCCGCCCTTTTCATTTTTTTCTTTTTTTAAATATTTCCCAAATTATGTATAATAGAGCAAGGAAATTTTCACAGTATGTCTGATAATATTTTTTCTTCTGGAGAAAGTCTTATTTGTTTTATTTCGGCTAGAATAAAATCAGTTTTAAATTTTTTAAAAATCATTTTAAGGTCAGTATTATTAGCCCCTTCAAGCGATATTTTTTTTCGATAGTCGACAGAACAGACCATCGTTGTACATCGTTATACTTCTGTATAGAAGTGTCTTAAAAATATCTAGTCAAATATTATTTACTGTCATCATGACAAAAATGTAAAAAATCAGTTATTAGAAATGAGTTATTAAAACTATTATGTTCAGAAATGTGTTGAAAAAACTTCTCTTGGTTAAAGAAAAAAAAACAGGGGGACTAATGATTCAGGGAGGCTTATAATTCTGACTTCAACTGTAGACCGTGGCAGAATTGTGCAATGCTTTAGTTTTTAGGAAGCCAGTGCAATGAGGCAAGGACAGGGGAGATATGATCGCTTTTCTTAGTTCCTGTTATTAATCTGGGGTGTATCGGTCGGTTGGTCAATCAGTCAGTCAGTTGACAGCGGCCTCTGGTGGATTTACATGAGAACAGCAGACATGATTGACACTTGTGAGAGAAATTTGAGATCTAAAAAAACGTACACAGCGTCCTCTGGTGGATTCGCAGAAACTGCAAAAAAAACAAAAAAAACACCTCCTGGGATGTATTTGGAACTCTCCAGAGATATATATAGGGGTACGTAATCACAATAAGCCTGGGTTGAAAGGGTGAGTAAATGATGACAGATTAATCTGGCTGTTACTCGGGGAGTGACAGAGACAACTTGGTTCGGATCCACATGCAGGTTTATTCGAATGGTCAGGCAAGCAATGGTCAACACAGGTGCAAACAGATGTATAAAGGCAGTCCAGAATCGTAGGCGAGAGGTCGAAAGGCAGGCGGCAAACAGGGACAAAAAGATAAACAAGGTCAAAACACGGGAAAACAAGGAAAAAACACGCTGAATTGTCACTAGAACAGAAAACAAGACTGGGCAATTGGAATGAGTGTGTGTGCTGCTTAAGTAGTGTGTGTAATCAGTCCTTGACAATCCTCAGGTGGTGCGAGTGTAATCAGTCAAAATGAGGAAGCATGTGTGTGTGAGCGGAGTGCATGTATGAAAATGTAGTCCATGAATGGCGGATTTGTAGTCCATAAGTGTTTGTGTGTGAGATCCAGCGATCTATGAAGTACGATCGCTGGTAATCGTGACACTGGCGGCTGCATTCTGAATTAACTGTAACCCAGAGTGTGTTGACTGAGGTAGACCTGTGTACAAAGAGTTGCCGTAGTCTAACTGAGAGGACATTAAAGCATGGGTTACAATTTCTAGATCTTTTTTAGAAAGAAATGGTTTAACTTGTGCCACCAATCTAAGTTGGAAAAAACAAGGTGAGAATGTGGTAAAATCTAAAAACGTAGTAAAATCAGGCGAGGGCTTTTCTTTTTCTGGATTGCTCTTCAAAACACTGTTGAATGGGTTTTGAGAAGTGGGTGAGCGCTGGTCAGTCAGTGATTAATGAAAACACTATCGGTTGGGTTTAGGGAAGATGGTGGGTGGGGGTATTGGTTGGTCGGTTGGTCAGTCAGTCAGTCAACAGCGGCCTCTGGTGGGTTTACATGAGAACAGCAGGCACGATTGGCACTCGTGAGAGAAATTTGAGATCTGAAAAAGCGTACACAGCGGCCTCTGGCGGATTCACAAAAACTGCAAAATAACGTAGCTCCTGGGACGTATTTGGCACTCTACAGAAATATATATAGGAGTACGCAATCAGAATGAAACTGGGTGAGTAAATGATGACAGATTTTTCTTTCCTTTATTTGAGTGAACTATCCCTTTAAGCATTGAAGCATGTCTCTCATTATAGTAACGCTGAGATTAAATGAAATCCGTTAGATCCGCACACTAATGCAGATCAGATCCTCGGGAGGAAGGGAATCCCGTTTGCTGCTGTTGTGGAATGTTTTTTTTTTTTAGCAATGATAATGTTTGTACTCTGGCGCGTGTTTGTTGGTTCATGCCCCCCGCTGTGAAATAATCAAACCTATTCAAAACACAAAGACTGAAGTCATGAATGCATGAGATGACATGGTAATTACATTCCTGTCATTTACAGTAGCATTTTGACGGTGGTCAAAGATAGTTCCTGCAATAATTAAATATGTAAATAAACAAAAATAGCATGAAACAGAATAGCTTAATGTATTTGGGAATTCACTGCTGTGACTTTCATTTGGGTATACCCAGTAAACCTGACCAGATAATTTATATAAAATTAGACCATTAAAAAAAGCTTAGAAATCTAAATGAGACTATTCTGACACAATTATTTTATATTATTATAGTTGCTGTTGTTTTATTGTAACATAATTTATGATGATTCTATATGAATTAAATATTTTGGTAAAGCACAAAAAGTAAATCTGGACATTAATGGTCAACAAAATTGACCATAAAACATGAAAATCATAGACTATATATTGCACATATCATATGAATTGTATTATTTTTAAATAAAAATAAAACACACACTTTATTAGGTACACCTTACTAGCACCGGGTTGGACCCCCTTTTGCCTTCAGAACTGCCTTAATCCTTCATGGTGTAGATTCAACAAGGTACTGGAAATATTCCTCAGAGATTTTGCTCTATATTGAAATGATAGCATCACACAGTTGCTGCAGATCTGTCAGCTGTTGGCAAATCTCCCATTCTACCACAAGGTGCTCTATTGGATTGAAATCTGGTGACTGTCGAGGCCATTTGTGTACAGTGAACTCATCGTCATGTTCAAGAAACCAGTCTGAGATGATTCACACTTTATGACATGGTGCGTTATCCTGCTGGAAGTAGCCATTAAAAGATGGAGACACTGTCGTCATAAAAGGATGGGCAAGGTCAGCAAAAATACTAGGCTGTGGCATTAACACGATGCTCAATTGGTACTAATGGGGCCAAAATGTGCCTAGAAAATATCCCCCACACCATTACACCACCACCACTAGTCTGAACCATTGATACAAGACATTATGGATCCATGCTTTTATGTTGTTGACGCCAAATTCTGACCCTACCATCCGAATGTGGCAGCAGAAATGGAGACTCATCAGACCAGGCAACGTTTCTCCAATCTTCTATTGTTCAATTTTAGTGAGCCTGTGTGAATTGTAGCCTCAGTTTCCTGTTCTTAGCTGACAGGAGTGGCACCTGGTGTGGTCTTCTGCTGCTGTAGCCCATCTGCCTCAAGGTTGGACGTGTTGTGGCTTCAGAGATGCTCTTCTGCATACCTCAGTTGTAATGAGGTATGACCCTACCTATTATTTATGAAAAACCCTAGAGATGGTTGTGCGTGAAAATCCCAGTAGATCAGCAGTTTCTGAAATACTGAGATCAGCCTTTCTGGCACCAACAACCATGCCACGTTCACTTAAATCACCTTTCTTCCCCATTCTGATGCTCGGTTTGAACTGCATCAGATCGTCTTGACCATGTCTACATGCCTAAATGCATTGAGTTGCTGCCATGTGATTGGCTGATTAGAAATTTGCATTAATGAGCAGTTCGACAGGTGTACCTAATAAAGTGGCCGGTTAGTGTATATGTTTATATATTTTTTTATAACACATGTTTGTGTGTTTTACATGATAATAATACAATTCACCCCCACACACACATGCATTTTGTGTATTTTTGTACATATATGAGTGTGTGTGTGTTTTACATGAAAATAATCAATTTATAAGTCACAATCATGTAATAAGAATATTTTAAAAATTATACAAGGGATTTCACGAATCTGTACCAGACAATACACTATATGTTGGAGATAAGTGGACAATGGAAGGAAATCTGAATATCTCAGATGAGAATTGGGGGAATATTTGTAAAACTCAATGGACATGTACCAGCTCAGCCACGCGGAGAGAGTTCTGTTGGAAGAATGTTCTAAGGTTTTTCATCACACCATCACAGAAAATACACAGCAGAAAGGGCACTACCTGCTGGAGAATGTGTGGGGGGAAAGTAGCTAATCACTATCATGTTTTTGGGATTGTCAGAATTATACTGGAAAGAGATTAAAATAAATGTAGATTCTATTTTTGAAGTAGAGACTGCTTTCTCTTGTAAATCTTTATATTTAGGTAATATAAATTTAGATGGATGGGTTAATAAAGACAAGAAACTGTTATTTATTCTTCTGACTGATAGTAAAAAAGTAATAACAAAAGAAATGATTAAAATTAGAGTCACCTGCAGTTGAAGAATGGATTGATCCAGTGCACACTATATGCGTCATGGAAAATTTTTCTGTTTCATTAAGAACACAGACTGAATACTTATTTTGATTTTTGAGTATATTTCACCAATATGGCCAGATTTTTCTTGAATTGTAACTTTTAAAAGTAATATTATGTGTCTAAATATATCTTTTCTTCTTTAAAGGAAATCTTCTGAAGGATTTGTAGCTCTCCATGTTTTACTGTTAATAGTTGTTGTTGTTGTTGTTGTTGTTGTTGTTGTTAAAGGGAAGAAAATACAAAGTATATACAATATCTGTAATTCTCTTTCTGTATGAAAGATTGTGTAAGTTGTATATGTATTTTCTTTTGGAAACTCATAATAAAAAAAAAATCATCAACTTATTATACATGTGTGCGTGTTTTACATGAAAACAATACATTTCTAATATGTGTGTGTGTGTGTGTGTGTGTGTGTGTGTGTGTACCAGTATAGAATTTATTTCCTTTAAAAATGTGTCCTTAATTAAAATGCATATGATTAAATATAATATAACTAAATCGTTATTATTGTTATTGCTATTATAAATGTAGTTCAAAGATTATAGGGTTATTATTAATAACTACCATCAAACAATTAAAAAAAACTATTCATTTATTCTTGGTAATTAGATACTTAAATATAACTGTTATTTGGGTCATTAAAACATCATTGGTCCTTCTGTACTTTAATGCACTCCAAGAACATGAAGGCAATTAGATAAAACGTAATGTTAAAATATCGTGTGATTGCATATCTGAACCATGGTACAAACATAGTCCAATTTGCAAAAAAACAAAACAAAAAAACAATCGTGCTGTAAAACAACACCGAGCCAACAACAGGTATTATTAAAAGCCCACATCAGTCTTGACCTATTCCACTAGAGGTCATTAACCTTCCAGAAGATACTGTAGTGTAGACATTCCCCAAAATTCACACGTCTTTCACCCAGTTCTTCAATATAGCATATGGCGCTATCAGAATCGACCAATGAGCGCCTACGAGGAGTGCTGATTAGCTGACGTCACGGACGCAGAGAGAGCGCGCGCGCGCGGCGGGCTGGGAGGAGGCTCGCGCACGAGAGAAATCAGTGTATTTGTGTGTCATTCAGGCCAGGGATGTGAGCCAGAAGCGACAATTATGGGGAATAACCGGGACCCCGATGCACTGGAGCGGACACAGCGACTAGACGGCGACCACCAAGGAGGTTAACGCGCGGTGTTTCAAATACATTAACATTCAGGATAAATGATCGATTGATTGACAGCAAGCACGCGCAGTCGTACGGTTAATCGATTTCCATGGCGTTGCGATCGACCCCGAGCCAAACTGGTCAGCTGGACCCGGGACTGCACCGGGTCTAAAGCGCTCCATCCATCTGTCGTGTTTTCCGGCGATGTCCGCGTCCTGCCTGGATCTGATTTCAGCACCACCGCAGCCGGACAGCGACCGCATGGACCGAGCGCTAAATCCCGGCCGCCAGAACTCGCCAGATACCGCCGGGGAACTCACGCTGCTACACACCGCGCCCGGGGGGCTCGGCATGGCTCTGGAGGAGGAGTTGGCCATGCTGACCGGGGACCGGGAGGACGAACTGCAGGAATCCGCCCCGGAGACACCTGTGAGCGCGCAGGACTCTGACCTACTGTCGCTCTTCCGGCAGAAAGAGAAGGACTTGGTGCTCGCTGCTAAACTGGGCAAAGCTCTACTTGAAAGAAACCAAGACCTCACTAAGCAATATGACAAAATGACCAAGGATTTAAACGACAGACTGGAGGTGAGAAGGAGCTCTATATACTACATACACAGCCACTAGGATCAATCTGAAAAAGTTGACATGCTTTAAGCAGGGGTTGTGTAAACAACTTGCTATTTCTACAGGCTCAGTATAGTATAACGAGATTAACTTGTGTAGGAGCAAGTAAAGTTCAACTTCCTGCACTCTAGAAACGCTGGGCTGTTGGTGTTAACACAGTTGTCCATGTTTGACCTAACGTTGGGTTAGGACAATTCTGAATTACTAGCTTTAATAGTGAATGAAGTTGAACTTTACCCGTTACTCTAATAGTTATTTAATAGCTTGATTATTAAATTAATTAAAATGACACTTTTTAACCCAACGTTTGGGGTTGCCCACATTTGACCCAAGCGTTGGGTTGACAACAACTCTTTATGTTTTTGTGTACCTTACAATTTGGTACACGAAGTGCAATACATATTCATTCATTTTCCTTCGGCTTAGTCCCTAAGTGGTCGCCACAGCGGAATGAACCGCCAACTATTCCAGCATTTGTTTTACACAGCCAATACCCTTGCATCCGCAACCCAGTATTGGGAAGCACCCATTCACATACACTACAGCCAATTTAGTTCATCCAATTCACCTATAGTGCATGTGTTTAAACTCACATGCACCTGGAGCACCTGGAGAACATGCAAACTCCGAATCTGCACTGAAATGACTATTTGCCCAGCCGGGATTCGAACCAGTGACCTTCTTGCTGTGAGGTGACAGTGCTAACCACTGAGCCACCGTGTCGCCACAAAGAAATATTCATTCATTTATTTTCTTTTTGGCTTAGTCCCTTTATTCATCTGGGGTCACCACAGCGGAATGAACCCCCAACTTATCCAGTATATGTTTTACGCAGTGGATGCCCTTCCAGCCGCAACCCAGTATGGGTAACACCCATTCGCATACACTACAGACAATTTAGTTCATTTAATTCACTTAGAGAGCATGTGTTTGGACAGGGGGAAACCGGAGCACCCGCAGGAAAGCCACACCAACACTGAGAGAACATGCAAACTCCACACAGAAATGCCAACTGACCCAGCCGGGACTTGAACCAGCAACATTCTTGCTGTGAAGCAACAGTGCTAACCACTGAGCCACCGTGCCGCCACAAAGAAATATATATGTTTTAATTTATTATTTTGGATAAGTAGAATAAGAAGAGCAACAACTAAACAACTATCCTCAACTCATATACAATACTGTAAACATGACTGCAAATTTAAATAAAACTGCCATTGCAACTATAGTTATTTTTCATCACCAAGTGCATGCTGGGAAATCTGAGAAAAAAAAGAGGAAGTGCATGCTGGGAAAAGATCAAATAAAATTAGAGTATAACAAAAATCCAGAATATCAAGATGCTGAAAAATGAGACAAAATAGGCCTATTATTTATGAAAATTTCCAAACAATTGTGCAAATCAAGAAGTTGAATGATTTCACAGCAATGGGATGTTTAGTTTTCACATTATTATTATTAGTACAAGCATTATTAGTGTGTGTTGTAACATTAAGTGCATGACTGTTTTTCATTGTACTCCTAGTTACACTTTATTAAAGTGAGTAAACCCATTGCCTTAAAAGCGACGAGTTGACTTTACTTAAAAAAGTGAGTAAACCCATTGTAACTTCAAACTGTTAAGTTGACTTAACTTATTTTTTAGAATTATGCAGTTTAATTACTTATAAGTTTTACTTCACCGGCCACTTTATTAGGTACACCTGTCCAACTGCTCGTTAATGCAAATTTCTAAACAGCCAATCAGATGACAGCAACTTAATGCATTTAGGCATGTAGACATGGTCAAGATGATCTGCTGCAGTTCAAACCGAGAGAAATTGAACGTGGCATGGTTGTTGGTGCCAGACGGGTTTGTCTGAGTATTTCAGAAACTGCTGATCTACTGGGATTTTCACGCACAACCATCTCTAAGGTTTACAGAGAATGGTCTAAAAAAGAGAAAATATCCAGTGAGCGGCAGTTCTGTGGACACAAATCCTTTGTTGATGTCAGAGGTCAGAGGAGAATGGCCAGACTGGTTCCAGCTGATAGAAAGGCAACAGTAACTTAAATAACCACTCGATACAACCGAGGTCTGTAGAAGAGCATCTCTGAATGCACAACACGTCCAACCTTGAGGCGGATGGGCTACAGCAGCAGAAGACCACACCGGGTGCCACTCCTGTCAGCTAAGAACAGAAAAATGAGGCTACAATTCACACAGGCTCACCAAAATTGGACAATAGAAGATAAAAAGTTGCTCTGATGAGTCTCGATTTCTGCTGCCACATTCAGATGGTCGGGTCAGAATTTGGCATCAACAACATGAAAGCATGGATCCATCCTGCCTTGTATCAACGGTTCAGGCTGGTGGTGTAATGGTGTGGGGGATATTTTCTTGGCACACTTTGGGCTCATTAGTACCAATTGAGCATCGTGTAAACACCACAGCCTACCTGAGTATTGTTGCTGACCATGTCCATCCCTTTATGACCACAGTGTACTCATCTTCTTCCAGCAGGATAACACACCATGTCATAAAGTGTGAATCATCTCAGACTGGTTTCTTGATCATGACAATGAGTTCACTGTACTCAATTGGCCTCCACAGTCAGCAGATCTCAATCCAATAGAGCACCTTTGGGATGTGGTGGAACGGGAGATTGGCATCATGGATGTGCAGCCAACAAATCTGCAGCAACTGTGTAATGCTATCGTGTCAATATGGAGCAAAATCTCTGAGGAATATTTCCAGTACCTTGTTGAATCTACGCCATGAAGGATTAAGGCAGTTCTGAAGGCAAAAGTGGGTCCGACCCGGTACTAGTAAGGTGTACCTAATAAAGTGGCCAGTAGGTGTATTTTTAATGCAACAGGTTTACTCACTTTTTAAAGTAGTCAACTAATCACATTCATCAAAACTCACCTGCTATGCTATAATCTGCATACGTTATGAAAAGAGCACATTAAGATGCTTTAGTTTTGTTAAAATAGAGAAAGAGTCAAATTAAGCCCAGCAAAATGAACATGTAAATTAGGGTCTTTTAAAGAGTAAATACTTCATTTTACAACCTGCTGTGATTGATTTCACAGACATGTGTTGTTTACATGGTTATGCAGCAGTTTGCTTTTTAATGATCAATCAGTATGTGTCATCATAACATTAAGAGCATGATGAAGCAAATCACTGAAGTTACTTACTGTCTCACACAGTGAGTCTGCAGCTTTAATGCAGCATTAGTCCTCATGCTAAACTACTGAATAGTCTCCAAAGCTGTTTAAGACTGCATAAATCCAACGTAAGTGGGTTGAAGAATCTTATAATAATCAAATTATTACTTACAACCAGCCATTAATAGGCGATGCAGTGGCTCAGTGGTTAGCACTGTGGCCTCACAGCAAGAAGGTTGCTGGTTCGAGCCTTGGCTGGGTCAGTTGGCATTTCTGTGTGGAGTTTGCATGTTCTGCCTGCGTTCGCATGGGTTTCCTCCGGGTGCTCCGGTTTCCCACACAAGTCCAAAGACATGCGGTACTGGTGAATTGGGTAGGCTAAAGTGTCCGTAGTGTATGTGTGTGAATGAGAGTGTGTGGATGTTTCCCAGTGATGGGTTGCAGCTGAAAGGGCATCCGCTGTATAAAACATATACTGGATGAGTTGGCGGTTCACTCGGCTGTGGCGACCCCAAATTAATAAAGGGACTAAGCTGAAAAGAAAATGAATGAATGAGACTGCATCAGAGAAGTGTTTACTGTTCCTGAATGTGGACTGTGTGAAGATGTTGACTCTGGTTCAGCTCTATATGAGCTTTGATGGTCTTTTTAGCGATGCTGCTAGCACAGCTAATGCGCTTTGGCTCTGTTCATTCGACTGAGCACTCGACAGATTCCTGGCCATTCTCCATGATATCGTCCCTCATGCCCAGTTCACTTCTTTGCATTAAACCCTTTGTCTTAAAGTGACAGTTCACCCAATAATGAAAATTTCCTCATCATTATTTACTCACACTCAAGTGGTTCTAAACTCTTATGAATTTCTTTCATCTGTTGAAGACGAAACAAGATATTCTGAAGAATGTTGGGGAAAAGCATGCCTAATGGAAATGCCAAGATGGGCAGAAAATTTGAAAATGTCCATACAAAACATGCGCACAACTAGTGGTGTAACGGATCCCAAATTTCACAGTTCGGATCACATTATGGGGTTTTTTTTTGCCAAAAAGGAGAGGAGACAAATGTAATTTGCTTTGTGTTTATTACAGAAACAGCACTGCAAGACACTTTTGGGTTTAGCAAACAGAGCTTAGAAGCTGTAATTCTATTAAAAATAAAATGAAGAAATAATCAGCTGAAACTAAATAAACTTTAGTTTATATTCATAATAATCAACATAATAATTTGTACAACCCATATTTATTTTTAGTCATTTTCAATAAATGTTAATAAAAATAAATGTTTCAATAAAAGTTCTTCACTCATAAAACTTCATGTTTCATTGTTAGATGATCATTTTTGGAGAATTATTCAATGGCATATGTTTGACGGCTGGTTGTCGCCACCTATTGGTTAAATAATGTAATTGCTGCCTACAACTTTCATTTTTGAGCATCAAGTTAAATGCATATGACGGTGAATTTTATCTTCACCATAAACATCAGTGGTTTTATCTAAACTATAAACTGTTCTCCCAGTACTTCTGTGTTATTTAACTGTTTGTAACTTCATAACTAACTCAAAAGACTGAAGACTAAATTTTTAAAACACAAATTTGAATGCAGCAATTCGAAGGAATAATAAACATGCAAATCACCATCATTTATAATTTATGTTGCATGGGTGTTGAGATCCCGATTATGATTAATCATGGAGCTGAATTACACTGAAAGCATTGATGCAGGCTAAAGAAGCATTGACAGAAAACATCTTTAATAACCTAAGAAACCCACAACATCCTGAATAACCCACCACAACTTCTTTCGTCATCATTATATTTCACAGGAAAGCCTATGAAATGCTTTCATACATGTGATTTGAATGACAAGAGGCGATCTCTCTGTGATCGTTACGAATTTAGGATCAATCTACAAGGAAAAAAATGAATGGGTTGTGATCCGTATGAATCACAGATCAACTGTGATTCATTACACCCCGATGCACAACTTAAGAAAATCTAGTAGTTATTAAAAACTAACTAGCAGAATGAACTATTAATCAATAAAAACTGCACATGAACGATGATGGAAATGCATCACAGGAGTCATGTCATATAGTTATAACAGATGATAAACGTGCATGATTGAGAAGGCATTAATGGATAGAACAGCAGAGTGAGCACATTGTGAAACATCTGAATTGCTTATTATAAAATCTCTCAGCCAAAGTCTGTCATCACAATGGTTCAGTATTATTAATATTCATTCATTCATTTTCTTTTCGGCTTAGTCCCTTTATTAATCCAGGGTCACCACAGCGGAATGAACCGCCAACTTATTCAGCACATGTTTTACGCAGCGGATGTCCTTCCAGCCGCAACCCATCTCTGGGAAACATCCACACACACTTATTCACACTCATACACCAAGGACAATTTAGCCTACCAAATTCACCTGTGCCGCATGTCTTTGGTAGGTAGGAAGGAAACCCACACGAACGCAGGGAGAACATGCAAACTCCACACAGAAACGCCATCTGACCCAGCCGAAGCTTGAACCAGCAACCTTCTTGCTATGAGGCGACAGCACTACCTACTGCGCCACTGTGTCACCCTATTATTAATATTATATTATTATATTATATTATCTCCAGAACTGTCTTGAGCATCTGTGCTCCAAAAGAGAGTCCCAAAAACCACCCTGTGCTCTTTGCATTTATTTTTTTTTTAAAAAATGGCCACAATGGCTTCTCTCACAGCAAATCTAATTTTTCTTTTTGTTATTTAGCACCAGTTTATCAGGAGCTCATGATTTTATTCTCAGTGTTTAACAGTGTTTATCCGCAAATGTTTTATATGATATTCCAGTTTTGCGCACAAGTGTAATTCACATTTTTAGATGGAAAGATTATTGATATTCATTGTAGGAACAAATAAAATACAATCAACATCCTCAACCCAGGCTCATTGCAGATACGTAACCAGGTCTACATTTCTGGGAACAGCGAAATAAGTAACTGGAGCTACGTCTGCTCACAGTTTTTGTTATTGCAAGTCCGCCAGAGGCCACTGTGTATGCTTTTTGATGATCTCAAATTTCCTTCTCACGTAAATCCACCAGAGGGCAGAATAAACACTTCAGCCGACCAGGCAAGCTTGCTGTCGACTGACTGATGGTACCCTTTGCAAAGGGTGCCTAGCACGACAAAAGGGTACCAAAAGGCGGAGCTAGACGCGCAGATGAACGCTATTGGTTTACATAGATACGTCACCAGTGCATACACAAGCAGGAGAATGAAAACAAAGGAACCGCCATTTTTAAATACACAGTCGAGACTTTACAACGTAATAATATATACATATAATAACGAGCCATTGTCGACCCGAGTTTAAACAAACCATGTCGTCGTATTGATGAACAGCAACGAAGTCAAGAAGAAGAGCAGAATCTGCCCTGTGCCCCGTAGTTGTTTACAAGGCTGTCTAAAGCGCGAGCGGTTTCACTTTCGAAAGAGCTCAACACCGCTCCGCATTCCAAGTCCGCCAACGTAAGCGACGAGCCACTGGGTAAACTGGAAACACTGGAAAGCTATCTGTACTGTTAGCGTAAGTGGTCAGCTGGTAGCGCGAAGAGGAGCAGAAGTCGGCGGTTGCGTCATATCGCCCCCGTGGCATTCGTTTCAAAGACAAAATAGAGCAAGACATACCTCTGGCTACATAATTCGCGCTCTCCAGAAATGTAGACAGGGGTACGTATTCACAATGAGCCTGTGTTGCACATTCTTCAGTATATCATCGTTTGTGTTCAACAGAAATTGAAACTTGGATCAAGTGGATGATGAGTAAATGATTGATTTATTTGGCTGAACTGTCCCTTTAAATCTCATTTGATCAATTCTAATTGTAGGAGTTCTTTGTTCACATTCACACCCTCTTGCAAAACGCAAATGATCAGCATGAAAATGACTTCCAATGGAAAATTGCTTTGATAGCCTTCACAGTGGATTTCACAGGCCTTAATCAGTGCCAGATTTAATTTTCTACAATTATAGCCGGCTCTCTCTGAGGTGCTCAGGACTCGACCTGTCTGACCCTTTACCACATGAGAACTTTAAGCCTTAGATCATGAAATCTGGACGTCTAAAGGCCTGTTCACACCAAGCACGGTAACTATAAAGACAACAATAATGATATAGCTCTAAAAGTCATCCACAGTGTTAAAGAATAGCATATAGTAGGGGAAATAAGTATTGAACACGTCATGTTTTTTTTTCTGGGAATAATATTTTTTAAGGAGCTGCGGACATGGAATTGAACCAGATTTTGGTAAAAACTCAAACAATACAACATACAAATAAAACAAAACCCAAAAAATCTGCAAAATGAGTTGTGTAATAACAATGAAATGACAGAAGGAGAAATCACTGAAATACTGAAACATATTTAATACTTTGTAGGCTTGTTTGGTGATGGCAGCTTAAAGACGTCTCTTATATGGAGAATGAAGTCACATGCATTGCTCGGGTGTGAGTTTCTCACAGACTTCAACAAAGTGTCAAAATCTTGATGGTTCTGTGGGTCTCATCTATCAAATCTGAGCTTAATTTTGTATTTTCTATTTGATTCGGTTCGGGTGATTGGCTGGGCCATTCTACAGCTTGATTTTCTTTCTCTGAAAGCATTTGAGAGTTTTCTTGGCTGTGTTTTGGATCATTGTCTTGCTGAAATGTCCACTCTGGTTTCATTTTCATCCTCTGGTTAATGTAGAACTAAAGCAGCTGATATTCATTTACACTGAGGAAGGGCAGAGGGTTGCTGAAGAACTACTGAGAGATTTCAGCTGCTGTCTGGGCTTTCACTGCCGAACTACACCTCCCTTTCTTCATGTGTTCAATACTTTTTTGGTGATGGCAGCTTGAAAACGCCTCTCATATGGAGAATGAAGTCACATGCAACGCTCAGGTGTGAGTTTTTCACAGACTTCAGCAGAGTGTCAAAATCTTGATGGTTCTGTGGGTCTCGTCTATCAAATCTGATATTTAGTTTGTACTTTCTATTGGATTCAATTCAGATGATTGGCTGGGCCATTCTACAGCTTGATTTTCTTTCTCTAAAAGCATCTGGAAGTCTCCTCGTGTGTTTTGGATCATTGTCTTGCTGAAATGTCCAGCCTGCTTTCATCTTCATCATCTGCTAATGTACATGGTGGACTGAAGCAGCTGATATTAACTTACACTGATGAAGGGCAGAGGGTTGCTTAAGAACTACTGAGAGATTTCAGCTGCTGTCTGGGCTTTCACTGCCTTTCTACACCTCCCCTTCTTCATGTGTTCAATACTTTTTCCCTGTGTCATTTCATTTTATTATGAATAACTTGATTTTAGATTTGTTTTCTTTGCACACATGGATTTCTTTGGTTGCTATCAGCATCCTGTGAAAATTCAACAGCACCTTTAGAAATATGTTTTCTGAGAAAAATAGTGACATATTCAATACTTATTTTCCCCGCTATAGTTCACACCACAAATACAACTATAAAGATATGGAGAAACCATATCATTGGGATCAGGATTTCTCCCAGCTGATGAACGATAAAACACTGGCAGCCAGTCAGAATCCAGTGAAAATGAAAGGGCTAGCATGATTTAAAGATACAGACGACACAGTGGAGAAGCACAACGATGATGTTAAACTCTCTTTTAGAAGATTATTTAAAGATAATGACTATTATAGAAACAGTCAATTATACACTGGGAAATAAAGATAAAAAAATACATGGAAAGTCATATAAAAATATGAGTCGTGTATGAATTAAGGCTGCATGATATTGGAAAAATCTGCCAATTTCGCCAGATGACTTGAAGAATTTGTTAATTTAGATTGATTGAGATGGGTTTTTTTATGCATTACATCTGTATCAAATGTAATGAATTACAACTATAAATACAACATAATTAATTTTATGTATACATTTTGTAAAGTGACACACTTTATATTGTAAACATTTAAACATTTATACTTAAAAAATGCAGATGATAAACTTTTACTCTATTATAGTTAAACTCTGCAGTGCAAAAACCTCATGTGTTCAGAATTTAGTGTCTCATTCATTCATTCATTCATTTAAACATTTTCCTTTGGCTTAGTCCTTTATTTATCAGGGGTCACCACAGCGGAATGCACCGTCAACTATTTCGGCATATGTTTTACGCAGCGGATGCCCTTCCAGCCGTAAACCAGTACTGGGAAACACACTCATTCACACACTCACTCATACACCATGGCCGATTTTATTTTATCCAATTCTCCTATAGCGCATGTGTTTGGACTGTGGGGGAAACCGAAGCACCAGGAGGAAACCCACACTTACACGGGGAGAACATGCAAACTCCACACATAAATGCCAACTGACACAGACAGGAATTGAACCAGTGAACTTCTTGCTGTGAGACGACAGTGCTAACCCCTGAGCCACCATGGCGCCCCGAATTCAGTGTCTTATTAACTATATTACAGACTCATTCATATAATTATTGCACATCCTGCAATGTGAACGATATATTGTGCAGCCATAGCAGAAGCCCTGTGTTACTTTCAGTGTGTTTGTTTTTCTTCTTTGAAAATGCTAGAGAACTGACTATGATTGCTAAATTGACTGTTTGATTAGATTGATTACACATCAACAGTTAAAGTCTAGTTCACACTACAGGATTTTAAGCCTGATTTGAGCCCAATTTGGAAGTTAACGAGATCGCCGACAGATCGGGCTGTGATCGGGAAAGAATCTGGGCGTGTTTGGCGCTCGGCAGTCTTTATGTTTGAACTACTGAACAACGCATCAAAGAGGCTCGCTGAAGGGTCGCCGACACCTCGCAGATGCAAATTCAATATCTAGCATGCTGAATATTCCAGAGCAGTCGGCCGACTTGACCACACGTGTGGTCAGATGTAATGACAAGAGGGGCAGCCAATGAGAGAGCATATCAGCATGAGCTGAATGGCCGTTGTGCTCAGGAACTCAACTGAAATGTCTGTGATAGGCCAGAATGGGCATCAATGCACTCGCCTCACTCTGTATATTTACACGGACATGAGAATAGGCTATATTAACAGTGGAACTAGAATTCTGTAACCATTAGAATTACCATAGCATTCATTCAGACTGTTCTCATATAAGACCTCATATTGTCACGTCATATTTACATTCAAAGCTTCTATTGAGATATTAAAATCAAGCTCTGAATGTCTGTCATCATGTTTTATGACACCATAACCCTAAAAATATTATCTTTTTGGTAATACTGCCTATAAATATGTAGTTAAGATACTAGAACACCAGTAAAGATCTGGGCCTCGCTTTTATTTTCACTTTCATAAACAGACACTATTTCCCAGCACAGAAAATGCTGTTTTTAAAGTAAATTTATGGTTTTGCTGTCAGAAAGTTTTGTTTATGTTAGCAGGAAGTTGCTAGGCAAAAAAGGCACGTAAATTTAAAGTCACGGCAAAAAGTAGCAGACATGCACACAGTCATTTGGATCGATTTGGTAATTAAAGCCAGAAATACTCAATGTTAGAAATAAAAACACAGAAAAAAAATGTCAATTTTTTTTTTTGCAAAAACTAAAAACTCTCTAGCTGTCTGTGTAGTTCTAATGTTAAAGCCACATCTATCCACTTGAACCGTGCAGATGAGCAATCGATCCGCTGATGCATCAGCTGACTGACGATATTTTTAAATGCTCCCTTTAAAGCTTTCACTGAAGTTTGAATGACTGTCAGTGATGGTATCAGCACAATACAAAAGCAGCCAATAGACGAATTACCAACCTACGTCACACATGACGTCACACGGGTCCTCGGTTGCAAAAAGAGACTCGGTGGCAATAGTAAACATGTCGTGTTGTGCAGTAGGATGCCAAAAATAGAAAACTTAACTTTTACCGTACACCACACTGCTTTTAATGCCAACTGCAGATGTCTTTGGCTAAAAGGGAGCTGAATGAGTGAGGAGCTAATTAATAATGCTGGTGAGTTCATGCTATGCTGAATCATACACATTACTCATTTCTGATTGCAGAAATGATTTCAGCAAAAACAGTTAAACATGGTTAATTTAACTGCAGACACTGAATGCTCAGAATGAAATGTAAAAGTGTAAGTTATTAAGGTAAAGTTGGATATATATTCACACATTCATTCAGTGACAACTTGTGACACACTCCCTATATTGTTTACCACTGCACTTTGAATATTCGGTCTGAAATAACCTGCAAGTGTGAAAACAAAATTAACACTGTTTATTTGACTGTGAACAATGTTGTGCTTTGATAGTCATTGGCTGCTAATATGATTTTGCTATTTAGAGTTTGCAAATAATACTTTACTGAAATTATATTATTAAGGAGAAAGTCTGAATGTGTGAACATAAAACCAGCTTTACCTCTATGTGTAAGTTCACATACCCACAGTTGTAGTTCGCTGTCAGAATGCAGTAGTTTTGCTTGTTGATGATTACCAGGCCTTGAATAACGTTAGCTCTGTCTTTTTTCCTCGTCTTTGGCTTGGCAGAACCTCGGTTTTTAGCACTACATAGTGTTGAATCTGGTAATCATGGAACATTATTTATTGCACATGACCACACTGAACAACATTGTTGGCATCCAAAGACTTGTAGGGCTTTAACTTCTCTCTAGTTAAAACACTTGGAGCTTCAATGAGATTGTATATTTGTGGCTGGATGCTTGGTCATTTTGTCTCATCCAATATCCATTGGGAGGGTGCTATCGCAAATGGATCTGTCAGATGAACGCCGCTCACTTTAACGTTAATTTTGTCGAATCACTGTGCTTATCACTGGGTGACGAGCTGTTATAATACACTGAAAGCATTATGTAAATGATATATATAATATGTAATCAATATTTCTAACTTATTTCTAAGACAACAAACTCTGTACCGCATCGGATGTCATTCCCTCGCTGTACATGCTAGCGCTCCCTGTTTTTTCTGCCACCTCCCAGCGCGCTCATCCTGAATGTTTACAAACATGGTAATTCGTCCCTAGTGTTCAGTTTTTTGCTGGCTCCTCCCTCAACATTTCATTGGTTGTGCTTGACTGAGCTGTTGTGGAGGGAGTTGTTGTCAGATCATGCAGTGCGTGACCCTCCTCTTGTGGATCATTTACATAGTGTCGCAGAGTGTGAACACCACAGCGATTTAAAGGCACAAAATCAAGTCGGCACAGCAATCTGCTAATGTTTAAATCATGTAGTGTGAACAAGTAGCAGCACTCTGAGGACACCCGCTGGTCACAAGAGACAATGCCCAATCAAAAGCAGAATCTAAAAATAAACAAATCATTATCATTCCTCTGTGTGGACACAAATATAATTATCATTATATTTATCGTCACCGTGCTTGTTGTGAACGGGCCTTAACTCTCATGTGCTATCAACGGACTAGATTACAGCCTAAAGGGATATTCACACCACACTACATTCTGCATATGCAGGAGAATGCAGGAGACAAGAAATGCAAGCTCATGCAAAACTCACTTCAGGTTTGAAGCTCTTTGAAGTGTAAATTTGTATCAGTTGAATATGCGTCTGTGGGCAACACAAGATTGGCATGAGCTCTGAATTAAAGGTGTCCTTTTATGCTTTTTATGCGTAATGTTGCTGGTTAAGAGTGGAAAGTACAAAGCCACTCATGCTGGAGTTATTCTCTAATTTAGAAAGCAAGCACCTTTTCTGAATGAGTTAAAATGCCTCCATTGTAGTTCTGGGTTTTTCTCTGGGAATAAACATGATACAATATCCACTATTTGAAAAATAATCGTGTTTGGGACAGGCTCTCTGAGTTGAATAGTGTGTTGTCACTACTGTTGCATAGATCTAATAATAAGACACGCATTAGATTTCTTCCCCAATTGTTTACAATGAGTACATTTACATGGACACCAATATTGCGATTTTAATATGATTAAGACAATACTCTGATTAAGAGTTAAGCATGTAAACAGGGGCGTATCGGACTCTTTAAAAGTGGGGGGGACGGCTGTATGAGATCATACATTCATATAATTAATAATCACCTGTTTCTAAATGGTCTGTCTCTAAAAATGAGGGGTCGTATCCCCCTGTCTCCCCCGGTTGCTACGCCCCTGCATGTAAACAACAATTTTTGATTAATTTAATCCGATTAAGGTCATAATCGAACTAAACAGAAATTGAATTAGGACATGTTAAGTATTCCGATTTTAGTGGCAATATTGAAGTGCAGTTCAGACTACCGAGCTAGTGAAGGACCACAGATACCTGCATCACGAAATGCGGAGGCTTTTTTCTTTCCAATCGACATGCAGTATCAAATTCCATTTAAACAACACTCTTCCACCAGTCCGTGCATCCATTACTTTAGTTTGACACGCTGGGTCAGTTCTGAATAGGTGCGTTCGACATGAAGCACAGCTGCAGCCGGTGATCAACGAGAATAGCCGAGCGCAGGCGGGGCGGAGTTGAAAACGGAGCCGTCAACCCGGACAGCTGGACACTTCGGGGTTCAAAGTTGTGGCAGTCATGATGGCCGATCACATTGCGTCATCATCATTTTTTATTTTTTTATTTTTTTATAACAACAAAAGATTTGCAAATAAAACAGAATACAGTCTCTAAAAACTAGAGTTCATTTTTAAACAATAAGGGAATTATTAATTAAATACAAAACAAGCACATGAGAGATATAAGCAACCCAGGCTCATTCTGAGGACGTAGTCCTGTGGACGTTTCTGGAGACCGCAAAATACGTCCCGGGAGGTACATATTTTTTGCAGTTTTTGTTTTTCGCGAATCCGCGAGAGGCCGCTGTGCGCACTTTTTCCCGCGCCGTTCTCGCGTAAACCCGCTAGAGGCCGCTGTCGAACGACCTTCCGCCTGTCTGCCTGGATGACAGAATGATTGACCGTGCGACCGGCCAATCGGCTGACCCACCCTCCTCCGTCCCTAAACCCAACCAACGACGATTCACAAAAGCCGTCCAGAAAAAGAAAAGCCCTCGTCTGATTTTTACCACGTTTTCGGATTTTGACCACATTCTCACCCTGTGACGAACGTGTTCGCTTAATTTTTTGGATTTTGTTTTTGTTTTCTTACCTGATTTCTGGAACCGCTCTTCCCCGGACTCGAACCCGGTCGTCGTCGTGGTCAGCCCCTCTCTGCGCCTCGAGTCCGCCAAAGTACACGAAGAGCTAACCGTACAAACTGGTTGCAGCGGGAAAGCCATCCACACGGAGGCGAGCGGCCGGCCGGCAAGCGCCGAAAGGAACGGCGTCACACCGCCCCACAGCGTTCGCTTAAAAAAATGAAATGCAGCCGTACGTACCCCCGGCTACGTATTTCGCGGTCTCCAGAAACGTCCACGGGACTACGTTTTCAGAATGAGCCTGGGTTGGATATAAGGGGAAACGGGAGGGTAATACACAGTAAACATAAAAACGAACAGGCCTATTAAATACAAAGCAATAAGCACAAACTCTAGTTTAAACATCCTTCTTTAGGCTAATACTTCTTGTTTGAATATGCTAAAAAGGGGATTTCAATTATTTACATTTATAGATCTAAAACTTTCCAATATAGGCGATGCAGTGGCGGAGTAGGTAGTGCTTTCGCCTCACAGCAAGAATGTTGCTGGTTCGAGCCTCGGCTGAGTCAGTTGGCGTTTCTGTGTGGAGTTTGCATGTTCTCCCTGCGTTCTCGTGGGTTTCCTCCGGGTGCTCCGGTTTCCTCCACAGTCCAAAGACATGCGGTACAGGTGAATTGGGTAGGCTAAATTGTCTGTAATGTATGAGTGTGAGTGAGTGTGTATGGTTGTTACCCAGAGATGGGTTGTGGCTGGAAGGGCATCCTCTGTGTAAAAACGTGCTGGATAAGTTGGCGGTTCATTCCGCTGTGGCGACCCCAGATTAATAAAGGGAATAAGCCGAAAAGAAAATTAATGAATGAATGAACTTTCCAATATATATTAGTGTAAAACCCAAAACACAGGGGTGTTCAGTCTTAAACAATAATTAAGATTATTTTGGATAATGAAAGCATTTTTAAAAAAGCACTTTAATCCTAAAAGATTGAACAAAAGGACGTTCCCAAAATAAGTGAGCAGCAATTTAAGTAGAAGTTTCCCAGAAAGACCAGGTATAAACGGCTAGACAGGAAATAAAATATATATATTATATAATCCTAATAATCATTTTATAATTATTTAATAAAATAGTTATAAATGGTTATAGTTTAGTTTAGTAAATAGTTTAGTTTAGTAAAATAGTTATAATTTGTTAAGAAACCTTTAGGGTGGCAGGATCAATGATGATACTTATTTTAATTAATATTTAGGTAATTTACTAAAATATATCATTTAAATCGTTCATGCAGCTGAATGCAGTAAATAGTCTGTATAAAAAGGTAGAAAATAAACCTGTGCAAACAAGCTAGCCTTTAAAATAAAAGTAAAAAAAATGTGTAGTCTTTTAATAAGCATGATGTGTACAAGATAGAGATGGTATGAAAAGTTAATTGTTTGTTTTGAAATTTGTGAATCAGAATTTGTCCAATAATAAACCCGAAACACACGTGGTTGTCATGTGTTGAACTCAGCCAATCTTGTATTATCGGTGTCGTCATCAGAGCTCGTTTGTTTTGTGTTTACCTTATGGTTAAAGTTGTTGCACGTCCACCGGTTCCCGCCTCAAAATGAGCGAGTTTGAACCACTTGTACATTAAGGAAGTGTTCAGAAAAACAAAACACCAGTAAAGAAACTCGAAACAGAGGAACATAAACGCCTACTGCCAGCTAGTGTTTCAGAAGTGTTATTGCAGAGGAACAGAAACAGTGTGCAGAAGTATGAATGCACGGCTATGCGTGTTGCATGCGCCGTGGGTCACGCCGATCACTTGACGCAGAAGTATAAACCAGGCTTAACTGAGGCAAAAGCTGTAAAAGCTCCGCCCCCCTCTGTAAAGAGGTGGAGAGCAGCAGCTAATTTACATTTAAAGAGACACACACAAAAACATTAGCATTGACAGCATGATATATTGACCCATGAGGTAATTTGAGCTGAAACTTTACACATATATTCAAGAGTCCACACTTAGCTGATGATTGATTATAAAGCTTGTTTGGCATGCTGTCCCGGGAGAGAGCCCTGAGCTCATAAGATTCTCGAGCCTGGGGCTCCCTTCTGTTGCAGGGCGAAAGGGGAGTTTGACTTCAGGTAGATCTCGAGAACTCCCCTGCAGATAGTAGCTAATGAACAGATAGTGATTGCTCTTAGGAGATAACTACTTAATAGGAGCATGTCTATGGTGCCGATTTAGATTAGTCAATTAACTTAAGTTGCATGTTTTTGGATGGTGGGAGGAAACCCGGGGAGGAATCCGGGGGAAACCCACGTGAGCATGGTGAGAACGTGTAAACTCCACACAGATACGTCGGCTGGCCTGGTAAGGACTAGAACCAGTGACGTTCTTGCTGTGAGGCAACAGTGCTAACCACTGGGCCATCGTGTCACCCATCTAGGAATAGAGGAGGAGTAGGGGTGGAAGGGGAGATTCTACAAAACCAAGACGGCTATTATATGAAATTTAGGGCATTTATAGTGGCTTAGGAATCGGCTAATTGGTGAATCATAAATTAAATAATGCAGGACCAGCCGCAAGCACTCATAAGCATGTGATCCTCTCGAAACTTCTGAAGACCCCTAAAGCAAATTATTTAAAATATCTAAAGCTAATCGTTATTTTCCTCCATTGGGAAAGTTTTTAAAGGTAGCTATTAAAACTATAGGGGTTTAAACATTTTGCCACTGCCATATCACCCTGCAGCCCAAGACTGGTTACTCACTGAAGCCAAGCAGGGCTGAGCCTGGTCAATACCTGGATGGGAGACCACAGGGGAAAACTAGGTTGCTGTTGGCAGTGGTGTTAGTGAGGCCAGCAGGGGGCGCTCAACCTGCAGTCTGTGTGAGTCCTAATGCCCCAGTAAAAATGAAGGGGACACTGTACTGTCAGTGAGCGCCGTCTTTCAGATGAGACGTTAAACCGAGGTCTTGACTCTCTGCGGTCATTAATAATCCCATGGCACTTCTGGTAAAGAGTAGGGGTGTAACCCTGGTGTCCTGACCAAATTCCCTTTATCGGCTTTTACCCATCATGGCCTCCCAATCATCCCCATCCACCGAATTAGTTCTACCACTGTCTCTGGGGTGTTATGAGCGTCCTGTGGCTGCCGTCGCATCATCCAAGTGGATGCTGCACACTGGTGGTGGTGTGGAGAAACGCCCCTCATGATTGTAACGCGCTTCAGGTGTATGGCCATACATGGTAAATGCGCAATAGAAATACACATTACATTACTATTAAGCTGTATATGTTGTTGCTGAACCCATCTGTTTGCATTAATTCAACCTATTTTAAAAACGATCATGTTCAATAGTGGAATTTGCACAAAAACCTATATTTCCCATGATGCTATATAAAATGTCTAATGAAAAATATAGAAGTATAACAAAATTGTAAGCTATTTTTAAGCACGAGTACCTGTGTTTTGTGTGTGGAGCAGCTGCTGGAGCAGGAGAAGCACGAGCTGCGGCGGCGTCTGGAGAGCCGTGAGGGCGAGTGGGAGGGCCGCGTGGCTGAGCTGGAGACAGATGTGCAGCACCTGCAGGGGGAGCTGGAGAGGCATCAGCTGCAGCTGCGGGACGCCGACCGGGAAAAGAGCCGAGCCATCAGTGAACTTTCAGAACAGAACCACCGCCTGCTGGAGCAGCTCAGCAGGGTAAGTCACAGGTTTATGATCCACTGCTTACCTTTGACTACAGCTTGGAGATATGACAAAAAAATCTCATATCAGGATATACGTCATCTCATATCATAAGTGGTCATTACACATTGGGTTTGCATTATGTTCTAGTAATTGGACCGGAGTCAGTTATTCCACTATTACTATGGTATAACCAAAGCCACTGTTTAGATGTTGTGTTTTGGACATTTGTCAGGTTTTTGTCCTCAAACTGCTCCTGTGTGCAATAGTATCTTGATGCAGACTTGCATGTGCAAGCTGACACTGCATGTCTCAGAGGTGCAATGTCAGACACAATGCATTTAGTTGAGCTAGTGACAGGTGGAGTTAGGTGTGCGCATTAAAAGCATTGCATGTAGCTCTGTTTGCAATTAGCATCCAGACACCTCTCCCTGTATGTCTCGTCAAAAGTCTTCTGTTGTGTTTTGATGGGATTTTTGACAGCTGTAGCTGTGGAATAACTGAAATCATTCAGCTTGTCATTCTGCAGCCCAAGACCGGTTACTCACTGAAGCCAAGCAGGGCTGAGCCTGGTCAGTACCTGGATGGGAGACCGCTGTTGGAAGTGGTGTTAGAGAGGCCAGCCCTATTGCCCTAGTAAAAAAGTGAAGGGGACACTATACTGTCAGTGAGCGCCGTCTTTCGGATGAGACGTCAAACCGAGGTCTTGACTCTCTGTGGTCATTAAAAATCCCATGGCACTTCTAGTAAAGAGTAGGGGTGTAACCCTGGTGTCCTGGCTAAATTCCCTCCATCGGCCCTTAAACATCATGGCCTCCCAATCATCCCCATCCACTGAATTGGCCTATAGCTGGTGTGTGATGAGCGCACTGGCGCCGTTGTCCTGTGGCTGCTGTCGTATGATCTAAGTGGAGCTGCACACTGGAGGTGTTGTAGAGAGACCCCCCTCATGTTTGTGAAGCACTTTGGGTTTATGACTATACACGATAAATGCGATATAGAAATACACTTTACGTTACATATTGAACTCTAATGCACTCAAAACCTGCTGGAACTACTTTAGCGGCATGTTTATCCGAGAATAATTTGACACCTTGGCCAGTTGTTCTGCAGTGGTATTTTGGAGTATATTTTGCTGTAATGAGTTTCTGTGATGTAGAAGTTACCATGTTCTGTATTTTGGAAACAATAGTACATACAATAGTTTCGGAAAAACATGCACATACTGTGCACTTGGATAAACTTTCTAGCAAATATACTGTAAAAAGACCGTGAAGCTATTAGAGAGAACATCCAGAGTTATCGGAGATGAAGGAGATTACTGTAAACCAGAACACTAATGCTCAACCATTCCTAAATGCCTCACTGTCTAAAAACACAATGAGCTCAAGAAAAACTGGAACGATCATCCTATTCAATCTTTGAATTTAAATATTGATTACAGTGTGCTGGAAAAAGAAAAAAAAGCTGAGTGAAACCTTTGGTTATATATATCTTCATTCATTTTCTTTTCGGCTTAGTCCCTTTATTAATCTGGGGTCGCCACAGCGGAATGAACTGCTAACTTATCCAGCATATGTTTTGCGCAGCGGATGCCCTTCCAGCTGCAACCCATCCCTGGGAAACATCCATACACACTCATTCACACTCATACACTACGGACAGTTTAGCTTACCCAGTTCACCTATAGCGCATTTCTTTGGACTTATGGGGGAAACAAGAGCACCCGGAGGAAACCCATGCGAATGCAAGGAGAAC
>NC_079442.1:50198288-50205788 GCF_903798145.1 Danio aesculapii
GCTGTTCTCTAAAGCAAGAACGAGTCACTGAATAGGAGAGGAGATGAGAAATCTGCTAATGGATGTGCTGCTGCAGACTCAGATGACCTTCCTCCTACAGGAAGTGACATAAGGCAGACGCACACATACACACACACACATGGATGAACTCAGGTGGGATTAAGCTTTAATCCAGATCCTCTTTTCTTGACCAGCAGCATTACTGAAACAGAGGACAGAAACATCTCGGTGATTACTTAAAAACACAAGAGCAGCCCGAATGCAGGATAGTCACAAATGATCTCTGAAACTGTTTCATCGTTGACTTTAGTTTAGATTAAAAAAAACTATGTAGTCCTGCATGTGATTGTTTCAGAATTAAGAGTTATTAATAAAACCCTTTAATTTACACTAACTGGCCGCTTTATTAGGTACACACTGCTAGTACACGTTTGAATTCATAGACACAGACGGACACATAGAAAACACACATACACAATATACTCACACACTCTATACACACACTAAATAAGCTTCACAACAAAAACAATATTCTTATGATTTGTCTTGGGTCATTATGTATATTGTTAAGTATGCATATTATAAGTATAGTTAGATTATCGCTCCGGGATATTAGTTATGTATAGGTTTACAACAGCTCTGTCCAGTGTCGTGTTTATATTTATCATGTTTATTCATCTACACTGAAACAAATTAAGTTTGCGGTTTGTTCAAAGTAATTATGTAAAATGAGCTGAAAAAACACAATTCTTAAGGGTTTTTTGGCGGGACAACTTAATTGTTTTATGTTCAATGGTAGTGTAAACTTATATTTATTCCGTTTTTTAATTAATTTCAGTAATATTATTTACTAATATGAAAATGTTCATATGAGTTATTCATAATACAGTTTGTAAAGTAATATTTTCTGTCTTTTAGTAGATATATTATATGAGAGACTGGCTTTGTTTACCAATTAAGTTGATTTAATTGGATTTGCATCGTAAACATTAAATATTTAAACATTAAAAGTTTAAAAGGTATCATTTTTTATTTCATATATTTAGTTTTTAGCTATGATACTCCCAAAATCATTCCGCAGATTTTTTTAACAATTTTTTTTGCAGAAATAGCAAAAAATGTACGCAAAATTGTAATTCTGTCTGGCCCTACTTTTTAAACTATTCACACAATGAAAAAGGGAGTCATATGAGAAAAACTTCCTTTTTAACCTTCCTGTCATGTTCGGGTCAAATCTGACCGATTTACAACTTAAAACACTCCTAAATATTGTGTTTTACATCTAATTACCTCAAGACACTGTGCACTTGAACATATAAAAGTGATGATCACCTCTCATTGAATTTTGAGTGTTTTAATCAATCTTGTTACACCTGTGGTGATCCCAGTCAAAAGTGACCGCCATAGGAAATGAATGGGCATCCAGACTATAATCAGCCATCAGACAGAAAACATCCCCATACACACCACCACAACTCACTCACTCACTCACTCACTCACTCACTCACTCACTCACTCACTCACTCACTCACTCACTCACTTCTGTCATTTATTGTTCATTTTGTAATACATTTTCAGTGCCTTTGTGTTATTCTATGTCTAATTATATAAATTCATGTTAAATAAATTCATACACAGCAGTGCATGAGCTAGCACCTGACTACATTTGTGACCTGGTAACTCTGGCCACTCCCACCCGCAGTCTTCGTTCTTAACCTGCAATCTTGCTGTATCAGCCACGTTGTAAACTGAAGACTATGGGTGGTCGTGCTTTTTCGTACAGTGCGCCTAAGTTATGGAATGGCCTACCCACCAGCATCAGAAAGACTCACCTTTTTACTGTTGCTTTTAACTTAGATTGATTATTATTGTTAATTTTATCATCCAAATGTATTAATAGTTCATATTTTATTGTGGTCTTTTTATTTTTTGACTGTTTTTAATTGTTCTGCTTTGTTTGCCTTGTATGTCTGTTAGCACTTTGGGACTGAGAAAAGCGCATTATAAATCAAATGTATTATTATTATTATTATTATTGTTATTATTATTACATTATTATTATTATTATTACATTATTATTATTATTATTACATTATTATTATTATTATTATTATTATTATTATTATTATTATTATTATTATTATTACTATTATTATTATATTTATTACTATTATTGTTATTATTATTATTATGATTAATATTATTATTACATTATTAGTATTATTATTATTATTATTATTGTTGTTGTTGTTATTATTATTATTATTATTATTATTGTTATTATTATGACTATTATGATTATTATTATTATTATTATTATTATTATTATTATTGTTATTATTATTATTATTATTATTATTATTATTATTATTATTATTATTATTATTGTTGTTATTATTATGATTATTATTATTATTATTAAATTATTATAATTATTATTATTATAATTATTCTTATTATTATTATTATTGTTATTATTATTATGATTATTATTATTACATTATTATGATTATTATTATTACATTATTATTATTATTATTATGATTTTTGTTGTTGTTGTTGTTGTTATTATTATTGTTATTATTATTATTGTTGTTATTATCATATTATTATTATTGTTGTTGTTGTTGTTGTTATTATTATTGTTGTTATTATTATTATTGTTGTTGTTGTTGTTATTGTGGTTGTTGTTGTTATTGTGGTTGTTGTTGTTGTTGTTGTTGTTGTTGTTGTTGTTAAACACTACTTTGAGACAGTGTTCACAGATAAAGAATGTAGAATAAAAATTTGGTGGTGAAAAATGTTTTGTTCTAATATAAGAGCAGTTAAAACAGACCGGTCAATTTTGACCAGGAACACAAAAGTAACGGGCGGGATGTGAACACAACATGAGGGTTAATATAAACATATTAATAATACATTAAAGAAGTTTCCTTCTGGATAGACAGTGACAGCTAGATAATGGAGTAGAACAGCTTCACAAGCAGGTAAACCCTAGTAAAGAGAGACAGCATAAATGTTTAGTTAATGTGGTGAACATATTGTGCTGTGTTGGACAGATGCTTTCTGTTGCGCGCACACACACAGGGGGTTGTCAAAAAGCTTGAACCCCAGCAGCCTAATCTGATCAGAGAGACGCATTGCACTAATTACATTACAAAGGTTTAGAGGGGGTGGGGGGAGACACGCAAAAACAGCGCTACATTTCATTACGGAGATGAGCTGATTTTGACCTTTTTATAATAGATGATACCATTGATTATATGTTCACTGGTAGACTGGAGGTTGAGGGAATGAATAGCAAAGCAACATCAGTTATAGCGAGTTCACACTGCACGATTTCAGCCCTGATTTTTCGCTCGCTGACAGGTTTTGTGAAATCGCAATCGCAACGAAATCAGAGGCAAATTGGTGCTCGTTCACAAAACAATAAAAACAGAGGATCACAGACGTGTCACAGGCGCCCGTGAAATATTTGACCTGGTAAATATCTGGACCTGTCGGTGATTCAAAATCCTGCTGTATGAATGAATGACACATCACTAGTTATGTTTCCATCTAAAAATGCTAATTAAATTTATCCACAAAGCTGGACTTTCACATAAAAGGCGTGCGAATACAGCAGCGTTTCCATCCAACGAGTCAAAGAAAACAAAATCGTCACTTCTTGATTATCTGATATCAACAGTAAAAGCGTGATTTGCTCTGGTAGGAGAAGCTGCGTGAATCTTTTCTTCATTTAATAAATGACTTGCGCCTCAGAAGACATTATGCCGACATGCAATGAACGCGTGGTGGCGTTTGAAGACGTGAGACGTGGAGCGCACATGCTCTTGATGGTCTTCTGGAGGTGATTAATAATATAATATCACTAATACTGAAATTTTCAGGCGTTTTAGAATAGGGCTGTAGCGATACACTAATCTCACGATACGATACGATACACGATATTCAGCTCACGATACGATATATATCACGATATTTAGCCAACGATACGATTCGATATAATTCGATACGATTCTATATCATTCGATACACTTACATCATTTTCTGATAGATTTAAAAGAGACAAAGTGATTTTGGTGACATCTTGGGAGTGTTTAATTTACTTGGATTTAATTAATTGAAATAAACTTAAACATCAGACAGCTTGCAATATAAATGCTGGACAAAATTAATTAAAGATGTGATGAGAAAATTTGTTCCATTTATTGAAACAGTGCAAACTGTAGCTTACAAGCCTTTGAAAAGTAAATAAAGTGCAACATAATAAAGTAAATAAAGTGCAACATAAGGCGCAAGTCAATTTGCAATTAACAATTGAGAGTTAAAGAGCAAGTGGCCTGTTCTGAACAGTTTCTTTGACATCTTTTTAGCTTGACAAAAAACATGAGGTAGCAAGTCTAGCTGCCATGAAAGTAAACATAGTAGTACCATGGCTTCTCCAAAACATCAAATGTCACGTCCGACTCAGTCAGTGTGCACAGATCTTTCTCGGTCTTCCTGACTTCACTCGAGAGCAGGGTTGCGCAGATGGCCGGATGTATATACGTATGTATCGATACTCGCGGCTAAAAAATCGATACTTTCTTTGGAAAAAAAAAATCGATTTATATCGCAGAATCGATAAAATCCTCCAGCCCTATTTTAGAATGACCAAAACAACATTTCAGATGTTTTATAACAATGATGAGCTCTTATTACAAAATCACATGACTTTATTAATACGCATACTGGAATTTGTCGGGTAACAGTGTTTCCATCATCGTTTATGTGTAGTGTTTCTTATCGAATAAAACGTTTATCCTTCTCATACGTTTTTATGCGCATTTTCAAAATCGATGCACATCTTGGCGATTCCATCAACCATTTTGTTATGTGCATATCCAAAATGTGCATAAAAATAGGTGGATGGAAACATGCAGTAGCTAATGTTGACCTACACCAAATGAGAGAGCAGGACACAGGACAGCGGAAAGTTCGAGGAGGAGGTACAGACCACAGTATCAGAATAAATAAGCTTTAGAACAAAACAACAAAGAAACATTTGCTTGATCAGCAGCAGCACAACGCAAAATTATTTGTTGACCTACAACTTAGTCAAAATTATTCACCCTCCTGTGATTTTTCTTTTTCAAATATTTCCCAAATGATGTTTAACAGAGCACAGAATTTTTCACAGTATTTCCTACAATATTTTTTCTTCTGGAGAAAGTCTTATTTGTTTTATTTCAGCTAGAGTAAAAGCAGTTTAAAAAACCATCTTAAGGTCAATATTATTAGCTCCCCTAATACATACTACAATTTTTTTTATTGTCTATTGTTATACAATGACTTGCCTAATTACCCTAACTTTAACCTATTATTAGCTATATTTTTTCTTCAATCTTTAGAACAAACCACCCTAACTTTCCTAATTAACCTAGTTAAGCCTTTAAATGTCATTCATATTTTTAATTAAATTAAATTTATATTTTTAATAAACTGTCAGTAAGCTGAATACTAGCATTGAAAAATACCTAGTCGAATATTATCTAAAAATCATTAAAAATGCTTGAATTTAATCGAATTTTAGTTTAATTTAATCTTTTCAAAGTTTGAGCAGTGCTTCAATTCTGGATAAAGTGCTTGAAACAGTTTAGAGGTGCTGGATGTCAGTTTTTGACTTTTCTAATTTATAAATATACCTTAATATGTTTGCAGATATTTCCGAAACATGCTAAGTGAACATTCTTGTTTATCTAAAAAACATTGCTGAAGTCAGATATTCTGCTTCGAAAATGTGCGTTACATGCCACAACGGCTGTGTTTGTTTTGGTTATTTTAACCCGCCTCGTGCCAGTTTAGCCAATTATATTTCAGCACCCTGGGTGCCTTGGTGGAAAACAGCGTATTTCATTCATTCAGTCAGGAGGGCTTTCAAAGCATGCGGTGTGACTGAAATGTGACCTCCGATGGACAGTAGCAGCCTCCGAAATGACACAGATTCAGAGTTCCACATGAGGAGGTTATTAATTACCAAATAGTATAAAAATTACGAAGGTAAACATTGGGTGAGCAGGTTACATTGTAACCCTTTGTCCTAACAACATGCTACATGAGGAGATTTGCAGTGATAAGCAATTGGGCTGTTTGCACCAGATAAAAAAACACGACAGAAATTTAAATACAGCCATTCAGAAGCACAGAATGTGCACTCACTCACTAAATGGTAAGGTTTATAATCTAATTAATACATATTAAACCTCTTTAACATTATTAACTGTTAATTATTTATTTTCCAAATGATCTTTAACAGAGCAAGGAGTTTTTCTCAGTATTACCTATAATATTTTTTCTTATGGAGAAACTATATTATTTATTTCAGCTAGAATAAAAGCAGTTTTTAATTTTTCAATGTATTTAATTTATTTATGTTCAATATTATTAGCTAAATAGTTAATTATTAATTAACTATCTGCTGCTGCTTTCAGTAGTATGGTAATAAATGTCACATAAAATGGCATTTAAACTCACATTATTAGCATTTAACACTGAATAAAGCACATGAGGTGTACCTGATTGTCAGTTTTCTGTTGTTCAGCTGCAAGGAATAGAAGCTGTCTCTAATATATCAATTTCAGATGTTGGTTAGGACAAAAACTCCTTTTAATATGGAGATTATTCCTTCTATCGCGTGTCGTTGCTTTTATATAGAATATCATTTAAATCAGGCTTTAGTCTCGATCGACTTGCTCCTGTTGGTCTTCAATTTGGCAACTTACACTTGTGTTTCTTTTGCTCCAGGAATGCAACACCTAGTTTAACCACTGGGTGTCAAACTTACATACTGCACCTTTAAAAATGTATTTGTGTTGAATTTAACTAACTAAATGGCTAATAATAATTTGAAGAGTGTTGCTATAATCACTAGTACTAGTAGTGATGTTCATCTTAGATAACATTAGAGGACAAAACAATTGTTGTCTTTTATAATAATTCTGTAATCATTTTAAATCCTCCCATCAAATATGGTCAAACCACATGGAGCAGTTTACTGCTTGATTACGTGATCGTCCAGCAGTCTGACATTTGTCTCAGTGTCTCTTCATATAGCCGACACAGGTTTTCCTCCTCTGACAGAGTGACTCAGGAATATCTCATCACCACCAATCACCATCCCCACACATTGCTATGGCAACTCTGAGTGTTATGTTCAATTCCACGTGTGACCATCACCCCTTAAAGGGACGGTACACCCAAAACTGAAAATTCTGTGATCGATTACTAACCCTTTACCCTGTTTGAGTTTCTAACCTCTGCTGAACACACAAAAGAAAGTAGTTTGAAGAATGCTGACAACCTGTAACCATTGACTTACATTGTAATTCAATGTAATTGGAAATCAATGGTTAAAGGTTTCCAACATTATTCAAAACATCTTCTTTTGAGTTTAACAGAAGAAAGAAACACTATATGGTTTATAGGCACTTGAGAGAGAGTGAATTTAATTTCTGTGTG